>NW_027485122.1:0-53354 GCF_050908995.1 Andrena cerasifolii | reverse complement strand
GAGATGGCACAAAGTAACGTCTCCGGAGAGCAAATCAAAGAGCGAGAAGTGGCGCAGAAGTTTCGAGACAGTGACTGTTTAACGAAGAGACGCAGAATTTTAGAACGCCTCTTGAAAGGCCCGCGCCTCTTATTTGCAACTTTAATGCGATGCCTTTGAATCTGAAATTTAGTATACCTCATTCCAATTCATGTTCTCATGATATATTGGCCAAAATCTGGCGAAAATTTTCAGATTGCACAAAACTGGGCTTTGTAACAGGACAACATGCCGTCGACAGAGAAGGCACAAAGTAACGTCTCCGGAGAGCAAATCAAATAGCAAGAAGTGGCGCAGAAGTTTCGAGACAGTGACTGTTTAACGAAGAGACGCAGAATTTTCGAACGCCTCTTCAAAGGCCCGCGCCTCTTATTTGCAACATTAATGTGATGCCTTTGAATCTGAAATTTAGTATACCTCATTCCAATTCATGTTCTCCTGATATGTTGGCCAAAATCTGGCGAAAATTTTCAGATTGCACAAAATTGGGCTTTGTAACAGGCGAACATGCCGTCGAAAGAGATGGCACAAAGTAACATCTCCGGAGAGCAAATCAAAGAGCGAGAAGTGGCGCAGAATTTTCGAGACAGTGACTGTCTAACGAAGAGACGCAGAATTTTCGAACGCCTCTTGAAAGGCCCGCGCCTCTTATTTGCAACTTTAATGCGATGCCTTTGAATCTGAAATTTAGTATACCTCATTCCAATTCATGTTCTCCTGATATGTTGGCCACAATCTGGCGAAAATTTTCAGTACGCACAAGATTGGGCTTTGTAACAGGACAACATGCCGTCGACAGAGATGGCACAAAGTAACGTCTCCGGAGAGCAAATCAAAGAGCGAGAAGTGGCGCAGAAGTTTCGAGACAGTGACTGTTTAACGAAGAGACGCAGAATTTTAGAACGCCTCTTGAAAGGCCCGCGCCTCTTATTTGCAACTTTAATGCGATGCCTTTGAATCTGAAATTTAGTATACCTCATTCCAATTCATGTTCTCATGATATATTGGCCAAAATCTGGCGAAAATTTTCAGATTGCACAAAACTGGGCTTTGTAACAGGACAACATGCCGTCGACAGAGAAGGCACAAAGTAACGTCTCCGGAGAGCAAATCAAATAGCAAGAAGTGGCGCAGAAGTTTCGAGACAGTGACTGTTTAACGAAGAGACGCAGAATTTTCGAACGCCTCTTCAAAGGCCCGCGCCTCTTATTTGCAACATTAATGTGATGCCTTTGAATCTGAAATTTAGTATACCTCATTCCAATTCATGTTCTCCTGATATGTTGGCCAAAATCTGGCGAAAATTTTCAGATTGCACAAAATTGGGCTTTGTAACAGGCGAACATGCCGTCGAAAGAGATGGCACAAAGTAACATCTCCGGAGAGCAAATCAAAGAGCGAGAAGTGGCGCAGAATTTTCGAGACAGTGACTGTCTAACGAAGAGACGCAGAATTTTCGAACGCCTCTTGAAAGGCATGCGCCTCTTATTTGCAACTTTAAGGCGATGCCTTTGTAGCTGAAATCTAGTATACCTCGTTCCACTTCATGTTCTCCTGATATATTGGCCAAAATCTGGCGAAAATTTTCAGAATGCACAAAATTGGACTTTGTAACAGGAGAACATGCCGTCGAAAGAGATGGCACAATGTAACATCTCCGGAGAGCAAATCAAAGAGCGAGATGTGGCGCAGATGTTTCGAGACAGTGGCTGTTTAACGAAGAGACGCAGAATTTTCGAACGCCTCCTGAAAGGCATGCGCCTCTTATTTGCAACTTTAAGGCGATGCCTTTGAAGCTGAAATCTAGTATACCTCCATCCACTTCATGTTCTCCTGATATATTGGCCACAATCTGGAGAAAATTTTCAGAATGCACAAAATTGGGCTTTGTAACAGGACAACATGCCGTCGACAGAGATGTCACAAAGTAACGTCTCCGGAGAGCAAATCAAAGAGCGAGAAGTGGCGCAGATGTTTCGCGACAGTGACTGTTTAACGAAGAGACGCAGAATTTTAGAACCCCTCTTGAAAGGCCCGCGCCTCTTATTTGCAACTTTAATGCGATGCCTTTGAAGCTGAAATTTAGTATACCTCATTCCAATTCATGTTCTCCTGATATGTTGGCCAAAATCTGGCGAAAATTTTCAGATTGCACAAAATTGGGCTTTGTAACAGGCGAACATGCCGTCGAAAGAGATGGTACAAAGTAACGTCTCCGGAGAGCAAATCAAAGAGCGAGAAGTGGCGCAGAAGTTTCGAGACAGTGACTGTTTAACGAAGAGACGCAGAATTTTAGAACGCCTCTTGAAAGGCCCGCGCCTCTTATTTGCAACTTTAATGCGATGCCTTTGAATCTGAAATTTAGTATACCTCATTCCAATTCATGTTCTCATGATATATTGGCCAAAATCTGGCGAAAATTTTCAGATTGCACAAAACTGGGCTTTGTAACAGGACAACATGCCGTCGACAGAGAAGGCACAAAGTAACGTCTCCGGAGAGCAAATCAAATAGCAAGAAGTGGCGCAGAAGTTTCGAGACAGTGACTGTTTAACGAAGAGACGCAGAATTTTCGAACGCCTCTTCAAAGGCCCGCGCCTCTTATTTGCAACATTAATGTGATGCCTTTGAATCTGAAATTTAGTATACCTCATTCCAATTCATGTTCTCCTGATATGTTGGCCAAAAACTGGCGAAAATTTTCAGATTGCACAAAATTGGGCTTTGTAACAGGAGAACATGCCGTCGAAAGAGATGGCACAATGTAACATCTCCGGAGAGCAAATCAAAGAGCGAGAAGTGGCACAGATGTTTCGAGACAGTGACTGTTTAACGAAGAGACGCAGAATTTTAGAACGCCTCTTGAAAGGCCCGCGCCTCTTATTTGCAACTTTAATGCGATGCCTTTGAATCTGAAATTTAGTATACCTCATTCCAATTCATGTTCTCCTGATATGTTGGCCAAAAACTGGCGAAAATTTTCAGATTGCACAAAATTGGGCTTTGTAACAGGAGAACATGCCGTCGAAAGAGATGGCACAATGTAACATCTCCGGAGAGCAAATCAAAGAGCGAGAAGTGGCACAGATGTTTCGAGACAGTGACTGTTTAACGAAGAGACGCAGAATTTTAAAACGCCTCTTGAAAGGCCTGCGCCTCTTATTTGCAACTTTAAGGCGATGCCTTTGAAGCTGAAATCTAGTGTACCTCCTTCCAATTCATGTTCTCCTGATATATTGGCCACAATCTGGCGAAAATTTTCAGAATGCACAAAATTGGGCTGTGTAACAGGACAACATGCCGTCGACAGAGTTGGCACAAAGTAACGTCTCCGGAGAGCAAATCAAAGAGCGAGAAGTGGCGCAGATGTTTCGAGACAGTGACTGTTTAACGAAGAGACACAGAATTTTAGAACGCCTCTTGAAAGGCCCGCGCCTCTTATTTGCAACTTTAAGGCATTTCCTTTGAAGCTGAAATTTAGTATACCTCTTTCCACTTCATGTTCTCCTGATATATTGGCCAAAATCTGGCGAAAATTTTCAGAATGCACAAAATTGGACTTTGTAACAGGAGAACATGCCGTCGAAAGAGATGGCACAACGTAACGTCTCCGGAGAGCAAATCAAAGAGCGAGAAGTGGCGCAGATGTTTCGAGACAGTGACTGTTTAACGAAGAGACGCAGAATTTTAGAACGCCTCTTGAAAGGCCTGCGCCTCTTATTTGCAACTTTAAGGCGATGCCTTTGAAGCTGAAATCTAGTGTACCTCCTTCTACTTCATGTTCTCCTGATATATTGGCCACAATCTGGCGAAAATTTTCAGAATGCACAAAATTGGACTTTGTAACAGGAGAACATGCCGTCGAAAGAGATGGCACAACGTAACGTCTCCGGAGAGCAAATCAAAGAGCGAGAAGTGGCGCAGATGTTTCGAGACAGTGACTGTTTAACGAAGAGACGCAGAATTTTAGAACGCCTCTTGAAAGGCCTGCGCCTCTTATTTGCAACTTTAAGGCGATGCCTTTGAAGCTGAAATCTAGTGTACCTCCTTCTACTTCATGTTCTCCTGATATATTGGCCACAATCTGGCGAAAATTTTCAGTATGCACAAGATTGGGCTTTGTAACAGGACAACATGCCGTCGACAGAGATGGCACAAAGTAACGTCTCCGGAGAGCAAATCAAAGAGCGAGAAGTGGCGCAGATGTTTCGAGACAGTGACTGTTTAACGAAGAGACGCAGAATTTTAGAACGCCTCTTGAAAGGCCCGCGCCTCTTATTTGCAACTTTAATGCGATGCCTTTGAATCTGAAATTTAGTATACCTCATTCCAATTCATGTTCTCCTGATATGTTGGCCAAAAACTGGCGAAAATTTTCAGATTGCACAAAATTGGGCTTTGTAATAGGAGAACATGCCGTCGAAAGAGATGGCACAATGTAACATCTCCGGAGAGCAAATCAAAGAGCGAGAAGTGGCACAGATGTTTCGAGACAGTGACTGTTTAACGAAGAGACGCAGAATTTTAAAACGCCTCTTGAAAGGCCCGCGCCTCTTATTTGCAACTTTAATGCGATGCCTTTGAATCTGAAATTTAGTATACCTCATTCCAATTCATGTTCTCCTGATATGTTGGCCAAAATTTGGCGAAAATTTTCAGATTGCACAAAATTGGGCTTAGTAACAGGAGAACATGCCGTCGAAAGAGATGGCACAACGTAACATCTCCGGAGAGCAAATCAAAGAGCGAGAAGTGGCACAGATGTTTCGAGACAGTGACTGTTTAACGAAGAGACGCAGAATTTTAGAACGCCTCTTGAAAGGCCTGCGCCTCTTATTTGCAACTTTAAGGCGATGCCTTTGAAGCTGAAATCTAGTGTACCTCCTTCTACTTCATGTTCTCCTGATATATTGGCCACAATCTGGCGAAAATTTTCAGAATGCACAAAATTGGACTTTGTAACAGGAGAACATGCCGTCGAAAGAGATGGCACAACGTAACGTCTCCGGAGAGCAAACCAAAGAGCGAGAAGTGGCGCAGATGTTTCGAGACAGTGACTGTTTAACGAAGAGACGCCGAATTTTAGAACGCCTCTTGAAAGGCCTGCGCCTCTTATTTGCAACTTTAAGGCGATGCCTTTGAAGCTGAAATCTAGTGTACCTCCTTCTACTTCATGTTCTCCTGATATATTGGCCACAATCTGGCGAAAATTTTCAGTATGCACAAGATTGGGCTTTGTAACAGGACAACATGCCGTCGACAGAGATGGCACAAAGTAACGTCTCCGGAGAGCAAATCAAAGAGCGAGAAGTGGCGCAGATGTTTCGAGACAGTGACTGTTAAACGAAGAGCCGCAGAATTTTCGAACGCCTCTTGAAAGGCCAGCGCCTCTTATTTGCAACTTTAAGGCGATGCCTTTGAAGCTGAAATCTAGTGTACCTCCTTCCAATTCATGTTCTCCTGATATGTTGGCCAAAATCTGGCGAAAATTTTCAGATTGCACAAAATTGGGCTTAGTAACAGGCGAACATGCCGTCGAAAGAGATGGTACAAAGTAACGTCTCCAGAGAGCAAATCAAAGAGCGAGAAGTGGCGCAGAAGTTTCGAGACAGTGACTGTTTAACGAAGAGACGCAGAATTTTAGAACGCCTCTTGAAAGGCCCGCGCCTCTTATTTGCAACTTTAATGCGATGCCTTTGAATCTGAAATTTAGTATACCTCATTCCAATTCATGTTCTCATGATATATTGGCCAAAATCTGGCGAAAATTTTCAGATTGCACAAAATTGGGCTTTGTAACAGGACAACATGCCGTCGACAGAGAAGGCACAAAGTAACGTCTCCGGAGAGCAAATCAAATAGCAAGAAGTGGCGCAGAAGTTTCGAGACAGTGACTGTTTAACGAAGAGACGCAGAATTTTCGAACGCCTCTTCAAAGGCCCGCGCCTCTTATTCGCAACATTAATGCGATGCCTTTGAATCTGAAATTTAGTATACCTCATTCCAATTCATGTTCTCCTGATATGTTGGCCAAAAACTGGCGAAAATTTTCAGATTGCACAAAATTGGGCTTTGTAACAGGAGAACATGCCGTCGAAAGAGATGGCACAATGTAACATCTCCGGAGAGCAAATCAAAGAGCGAGAAGTGGCACAGATGTTTCGAGACAGTGACTGTTTAACGAAGAGACGCAGAATTTTAAAACGCCTCTTGAAAGGCCCGCGCCTCTTATTTGCAACTTTAATGCGATGCCTTTGAATCTGAAATTTAGTATACCTCATTCCAATTCATGTTCTCCTGATATGTTGGCCAAAATCTGGCGAAAATTTTCAGATTGCACAAAATTGGGCTTTGTAACAGGAGAACATGCCGTCGAAAGAGATGGCACAATGTAACATCTCCGGAGAGCAAATCAAAGAGCGAGATATGGCGCAGATGTTTCGAGACAGTGGCTGTTTAACGAAGAGACGCAGAATTTTCGAACGCCTCCTGAAAGGCATGCGCCTCTTATTTGCAACTTTAAGGCGATGCCTTTGAAGCTGAAATTTAGTATACCTCATTCCAATTCACGTTCTCCTGATATGTTGGCCAAAATCTGGCGAAAATTTTCAGATTGCACAAAATTGGGCTTTGTAACAGGCGAATATGCCGTCAAAAGAGATGGTACAAAGTAACGTCTCCGGAGAGCAAATCAAAGAGCGAGAAGTGGCGCAGAAGTTTCGAGACAGTGACTGTTTAACGAAGAGACGCAGAATTTTAGAACGCCTCTTGAAAGGCCCGCGCCTCTTATTTGCAACTTTAATGCGATGCCTTTGAATCTGAAATTTAGTATACCTCATTCCGATTCATGTTCTCCTGATATGTTGGCCAAAATCTGGCGAAAATTTTCAGATTGCACAAAATTGGGCTTTGTAACAGGCGAACATGCCGTCGAAAGAGATGGAACAAAGTAACGTCTCCGGAGAGCAAATCAAAGAGCGAGAAGTGGCGCAGAATTTTCGAGACAGTGACTGTCTAACGAAGAGACGCAGAATTTTAAAACGCCTCTTGAAAGGCCCGCGCCTCTTATTTGCAACTTTAATGCGATGCCTTTGAATCTGAAATTTAGTATACCTCATTCCAATTCATGTTCTCCTGATATGTTGGCCAAAATTTGGCGAAAATTTTCAGATTGCACAAAATTGGGCTTTGTAACAGGAGAACATGCCGTCGAAAGAGATGGCACAACGTAACATCTCCGGAGAGCAAATCAAAGAGCGAGAAGTGGCACAGATGTTTCGAGACAGTGACTGTTTAACGAAGAGACGCAGAATTTTAGAACGCCTCTTGAAAGGCCTGCGCCTCTTATTTGCAACTTTAAGGCGATGCCTTTGAAGCTGAAATCTAGTGTACCTCCTTCTACTTCATGTTCTCCTGATATATTGGCCACAATCTGGCGAAAATTTTCAGAATGCACAAAATTGGACTTTGTAACAGGAGAACATGCCGTCGAAAGAGATGGCACAACGTAACGTCTCCGGAGAGCAAATCAAAGAGCGAGAAGTGGCGCAGATGTTTCGAGACAGTGACTGTTTAACGAAGAGACGCCGAATTTTAGAACGCCTCTTGAAAGGCCTGCGCCTCTTATTTGCAACTTTAAGGCGATGCCTTTGAAGCTGAAATCTAGTGTACCTCCTTCTACTTCATGTTCTCCTGATATATTGGCCACAATCTGGCGAAAATTTTCAGTATGCACAAGATTGGGCTTTGTAACAGGACAACATGCCGTCGACAGAGATGGCACAAAGTAACGTCTCCGGAGAGCAAATCAAAGAGCGAGAAGTGGCGCAGATGTTTCGAGACAGTGACTGTTTAACGAAGAGCCGCAGAATTTTCGAACGCCTCTTGAAAGGCCAGCGCCTCTTATTTGCAACTTTAAGGCGATGCCTTTGAAGCTGAAATTTAGTATACCTCATTCCAATTCATGTTCTCATGATATATTGGCCAAAATCTGGCGAAAATTTTCAGATTGCACAAAATTGGGCTTTGTAACAGGACAACATGCCGTCGACAGAGAAGGCACAAAGTAACGTCTCCGGAGAGCAAATCAAATAGCAAGAAGTGGCGCAGAAGTTTCGAGACAGTGACTGTTTAACGAAGAGACGCAGAATTTTCGAACGCCTCTTCAAAGGCCCGCGCCTCTTATTTGCAACATTAATGCGATGCCTTTGAATCTGAAATTTAGTATACCTCATTCCAATTCATGTTCTCCTGATATGTTGGCCAAAAACTGGCGAAAATTTTCAGATTGCACAAAATTGGGCTTTGTAACAGGAGAACATGCCGTCGAAAGAGATGGCACAATGTAACATCTCCGGAGAGCAAATCAAAGAGCGAGAAGTGGCACAGATGTTTCGAGACAGTGACTGTTTAACGAAGAGACGCAGAATTTTAAAACGCCTCTTGAAAGGCCCGCGCCTCTTATTTGCAACTTTAATGCGATGCCTTTGAATCTGAAATTTAGTATACCTCATTCCAATTCATGTTCTCCTGATATGTTGGCCAAAATCTGGCGAAAATTTTCAGATTGCACAAAATTGGGCTTTGTAACAGGAGAACATGCCGTCGAAAGAGATGGCACAATGTAACATCTCCGGAGAGCAAATCAAAGAGCGAGATATGGCGCAGATGTTTCGAGACAGTGACTGTTTAACGAAGAGACGCAGAAGTTTCGAACGCCTCTTGAAAGGCATGCGCCTCTTATTTGCAGCTTTAAGGCGATGCCTTTGAAGCTGAAATCTAGTATACCTACTTCCACTTCATGTTCTCCTGATATATTGGCCAAAATCTGGCGAAAATTTTCAGAATGCACAAAATTGGACTTTGTAACAGGAGAACATGCCGCCGAAAGAGATGGCACAATGTAACATCTCCGGAGAGCAAATCAAAGAGCGAGATGTGGCGCAGATGTTTCGAGACAGTGGCTGTTTAACGAAGAGACGCAGAATTTTCGAACGCCTCCTGAAAGGCATGCGCCTCTTATTTGCAACTTTAAGGCGATGCCTTTGAAGCTGAAATTTAGTATACCTCATTCCAATTCACGTTCTCCTGATATGTTGGCCAAAATCTGGCGAAAATTTTCAGATTGCACAAAATTGGGCTTTGTAACAGGCGAATATGCCGTCGAAAGAGATGGTACAAAGTAACATCTCCGGAGAGCAAATCAAAGAGCGAGAAGTGGCACAGATGTTTCGAGACAGTGACTGTTTAACGAAGAGACGCAGAATTTTAAAACGCCTCTTGAAAGGCCCGCGCCTCTTATTTGCAACTTTAATGCGATGCCTTTGAATCTGAAATTTAGTATACCTCATTCCAATTCATGTTCTCCTGATATGTTGGCCAAAATCTGGCGAAAATTTTCAGATTGCACAAAATTGGGCTTTGTAACAGGAGAACATGCCGTCGAAAGAGATGGCACAATGTAACATCTCCGGAGAGCAAATCAAAGAGCGAGATATGGCGCAGATGTTTCGAGACAGTGACTGTTTAACGAAGAGACGCAGAAGTTTCGAACGCCTCTTGAAAGGCATGCGCCTCTTATTTGCAGCTTTAAGGCGATGCCTTTGAAGCTGAAATCTAGTATACCTACTTCCACTTCATGTTCTCCTGATATATTGGCCAAAATCTGGCGAAAATTTTCAGAATGCACAAAATTGGACTTTGTAACAGGAGAACATGCCGCCGAAAGAGATGGCACAATGTAACATCTCCGGAGAGCAAATCAAAGAGCGAGATGTGGCGCAGATGTTTCGAGACAGTGGCTGTTTAACGAAGAGACGCAGAATTTTCGAACGCCTCCTGAAAGGCATGCGCCTCTTATTTGCAACTTTAAGGCGATGCCTTTGAAGCTGAAATTTAGTATACCTCATTCCAATTCACGTTCTCCTGATATGTTGGCCAAAATCTGGCGAAAATTTTCAGATTGCACAAAATTGGGCTTTGTAACAGGCGAATATGCCGTCGAAAGAGATGGTACAAAGTAACGTCTCCGGAGAGCAAATCAAAGAGCGAGAAGTGGCGCAGAAGTTTCGAGACAGTGACTGTTTAACGAAGAGACGCAGAATTTTAGAACGCCTCTTGAAAGGCCCGCGCCTCTTATTTGCAACTTTAATGCGATGCCTTTGAATCTGAAATTTAGTATACCTCATTCCAATTCATGTTCTCCTGATATGTTGGCCAAAAACTGGCGAAAATTTTCAGATTGCACAAAATTGGGCTTTGTAACAGGAGAACATGCCGTCGAAAGAGATGGCACAATGTAACATCTCCGGAGAGCAAATCAAAGAGCGAGAAGTGGCACAGATGTTTCGAGACAGTGACTGTTTAACGAAGAGACGCAGAATTTTAAAACGCCTCTTGAAAGGCCCGCGCCTCTTATTTGCAACTTTAATGCGATGCCTTTGAATCTGAAATTTAGTATACCTCATTCCAATTCATGTTCTCCTGATATGTTGGCCAAAATCTGGCGAAAATTTTCAGATTGCACAAAATTGGGCTTTGTAACAGGCGAACATGCCGTCGAAAGAGATGGCACAAAGTAACGTCTCCGGAGAGCAAATCAAAGAGCGAGAAGTGGCGCAGAATTTTCGAGACAGTGACTGTCTAACGAAGAGACGCAGAATTTTCGAACGCCTCTTGAAAGGCATGCGCCTCTTATTTGCAACTTTAAGGCGATGCCTTTGTAGCTGAAATCTAGTATACCTCGTTCCACTTCATGTTCTCCTGACATATTGGCCAAAATCTGGCGAAAATTTTCAGAATGCACAAAATTGGACTTTGTAACAGGAGAACATGCCGTCGAAAGAGATGGCACAATGTAACATCTCCGGAGAGCAAATCAAAGAGCGAGATGTGGCGCAGATGTTTCGAGACAGTGGCTGTTTAACGAAGAGACGCAGAATTTTCGAACGCCTCCTGAAAGGCATGCGCCTCTTATTTGCAACTCTAAGGCGATGCCTTTGAAGCTGAAATCTAGTATACCTCCATCCACTTCATGTTCTCCTGATATATTGGCCACAATCTGGAGAAAATTTTCAGAATGCACAAAATTGGGCTTTGTAACAGGACAACATGCCGTCGACAGAGATGTCACAAAGTAACGTCTCCGGAGAGCAAATCAAAGAGCGAGAAGTGGCGCAGATGTTTCGCGACAGTGACTGTTTAACGAAGAGACGCAGAATTTTAGAACCCCTCTTGAAAGGACCGCGCCTCTTATTTGCAACTTTAATGCGATGCCTTTGAAGCTGAAATTTAGTATACCTCATTCCAATTCATGTTCTCCTGATATGTTGGCCAAAAACTGGCGAAAATTTTCAGATTGCACAAAATTGGGCTTTGTAACAGGAGAACATGCCGTCGAAAGAGATGGCACAATGTAACATCTCCGGAGAGCAAATCAAAGAGCGAGAAGTGGCACAGATATTTCGAGACAGTGACTGTTTAACGAAGAGACGCAGAATTTTAAAACGCCTCTTGAAAGGCCCGCGCCTCTTATTTGCAACTTTAATGCGATGCCTTTGAATCTGAAATTTAGTATACCTCATTCCAATTCATGTTCTCCTGATATGTTGGCCAAAATCTGGCGAAAATTTTCAGATTGCACAAAATTGGGCTTTGTAACAGGAGAACATGCCGTCGAAAGAGATGGCACAATGTAACATCTCCGGAGAGCAAATCAAAGAGCGAGATATGGCGCAGATGTTTCGAGACAGTGACTGTTTAACGAAGAGACGCAGAATTTTCGAACGCCTCTTGAAAGGCATGCGCCTCTTATTTGCAGCTTTAAGGCGATGCCTTTGAAGCTGAAATCTAGTATACCTCCTTCCACTTCATGTACTCCTGATATATTGGCCAAAATCTGGCGAAAATTTTCAGAATGCACAAAATTGGACTTTGTAACAGGAGAACATGCCGCCGAAAGAGATGGCACAATGTAACATCTCCGGAGAGCAAATCAAAGAGCGAGATGTGGCGCAGATGTTTCGAGACAGTGACTGTTTAACGAAGAGCCGCAGAATTTTCGAACGCCTCTTGAAAGGCCAGCGCCTCTTATTTGCAACTTTAATGCGATGCCTTTGAATCTGAAATTTAGTATACCTCATTCCAATTCATGTTCTCATGATATATTGGCCAAAATCTGGCGAAAATTTTCAGATTGCACAAAATTGGGCTTTGTAACAGGACAACATGCCGTCGAAAGAGATGGCACAATGTAACATCTCCGGAGAGCAAATCAAAGAGCGAGAAGTGGCACAGATGTTTCGAGACAGTGACTGTTTAACGAAGAGACGCAGAATTTTAAAACGCCTCTTGAAAGGCCCGCGCCTCTTATTTGCAACTTTAATGCGATGCCTTTGAATCTGAAATTTAGTATACCTCATTCCAATTCACGTTCTCCTGATATGTTGGCCAAAATCTGGCGAAAATTTTCAGATTGCACAAAATTGGGCTTTGTAACAGGCGAATATGCCGTCGAAAGAGATGGTACAAAGTAACGTCTCCGGAGAGCAAATCAAAGAGCGAGAAGTGGCGCAGAAGTTTCGAGACAGTGACTGTTTAACGAAGAGACGCAGAATTTTAGAACGCCTCTTGAAAGGCCCGCGCCTCTTATTTGCAACTTTAATGCGATGCCTTTGAATCTGAAATTTAGTATACCTCATTCCGATTCATGTTCTCCTGATATGTTGGCCAAAAACTGGCGAAAATTTTCAGATTGCACAAAATTGGGCTTTGTAACAGGAGAACATGCCGTCGAAAGAGATGGCACAATGTAACATCTCCGGAGAGCAAATCAAAGAGCGAGAAGTGGCACAGATGTTTCGAGACAGTGACTGTTTAACGAAGAGACGCAGAATTTTAAAACGCCTCTTGAAAGGCCCGCGCCTCTTATTTGCAACTTTAATGCGATGCCTTTGAATCTGAAATTTAGTATACCTCATTCCAATTCATGTTCTCCTGATATGTTGGCCAAAATCTGGCGAAAATTTTCAGATTGCACAAAATTGGGCTTTGTAACAGGCGAACATGCCGTCGAAAGAGATGGAACAAAGTAACGTCTCCGGAGAGCAAATCAAAGAGCGAGAAGTGGCGCAGAATTTTCGAGACAGTGACTGTCTAACGAAGAGACGCAGAATTTTAAAACGCCTCTTGAAAGGCCCGCGCCTCTTATTTGCAACTTTAATGCGATGCCTTTGAATCTGAAATTTAGTATACCCCATTCCAATTCATGTTCTCCTGATATGTTGGCCAAAATTTGGCGAAAATTTTCAGATTGCACAAAATTGGGCTTTGTAACAGGAGAACATGCCGTCGAAAGAGATGGCACAACGTAACATCTCCGGAGAGCAAATCAAAGAGCGAGATGTGGCGCAGATGTTTCGAGACAGTGGCTGTTTAACGAAGAGACGCAGAATTTTCGAACGCCTCCTGAAAGGCATGCGCCTCTTATTTGCAACTTTAAGGCGATGCCTTTGAAGCTGAAATCTAGTATACCTCCATCCACTTCATGTTCTCCTGATATATTGGCCACAATCTGGAGAAAATTTTCAGAATGCACAAAATTGGGCTTTGTAACAGGACAACATGCCGTCGACAGAGATGTCACAAAGTAACGTCTCCGGAGAGCAAATCAAAGAGCGAGAAGTGGCGCAGATGTTTCGCGACAGTGACTGTTTAACGAAGAGACGCAGAATTTTAGAACCCCTCTTGAAAGGCCCGCGCCTCTTATTTGCAACTTTAATGCGATGCCTTTGAAGCTGAAATTTAGTATACCTCATTCCAATTCATGTTCTCCTGATATGTTGGCCAAAATCTGGCGAAAATTTTCAGATTGCACAAAATTGGGCTTTGTAACAGGCGAACATGCCGTCGAAAGAGATGGTACAAAGTAACGTCTCCGGAGAGCAAATCAAAGAGCGAGAAGTGGCGCAGAAGTTTCGAGACAGTGACTGTTTAACGAAGAGACGCAGAATTTTAGAACGCCTCTTGAAAGGCCCGCGCCTCTTATTTGCAACTTTAATGCGATGCCTTTGAATCTGAAATTTAGTATACCTCATTCCGATTCATGTTCTCCTGATATGTTGGCCAAAAACTGGCGAAAATTTTCAGATTGCACAAAATTGGGCTTTGTAACAGGAGAACATGCCGTCGAAAGAGATGGCACAATGTAACATCTCCGGAGAGCAAATCAAAGAGCGAGAAGTGGCACAGATGTTACGAGACAGTGACTGTTTAACGAAGAGACGCAGAATTTTAAAACGCCTCTTGAAAGGCCCGCGCCTCTTATTTGCAACTTTAATGCGATGCCTTTGAATCTGAAATTTAGTATACCTCATTCCAATTCATGTTCTCCTGATATGTTGGCCAAAATCTGGCGAAAATTTTCAGATTGCACAAAATTGGGCTTTGTAACAGGCGAACATGCCGTCGAAAGAGATGGAACAAAGTAACGTCTCCGGAGAGCAAATCAAAGAGCGAGAAGTGGCGCAGAATTTTCGAGACAGTGACTGTCTAACGAAGAGACGCAGAATTTTAAAACGCCTCTTGAAAGGCCCGCGCCTCTTATTTGCAACTTTAATGCGATGCCTTTGAATCTGAAATTTAGTATACCTCATTCCAATTCATGTTCTCCTGATATGTTGGCCAAAATTTGGCGAAAATTTTCAGATTGCACAAAATTGGGCTTTGTAACAGGAGAACATGCCGTCGAAAGAGATGGCACAACGTAACATCTCCGGAGAGCAAATCAAAGAGCGAGATGTGGCGCAGATGTTTCGAGACAGTGGCTGTTTAACGAAGAGACGCAGAATTTTCGAACGCCTCCTGAAAGGCATGCGCCTCTTATTTGCAACTTTAAGGCGATGCCTTTGAAGCTGAAATCTAGTATACCTCCATCCACTTCATGTTCTCCTGATATATTGGCCACAATCTGGAGAAAATTTTCAGAATGCACAAAATTGGGCTTTGTAACAGGACAACATGCCGTCGACAGAGATGTCACAAAGTAACGTCTCCGGAGAGCAAATCAAAGAGCGAGAAGTGGCGCAGATGTTTCGCGACAGTGACTGTTTAACGAAGAGACGCAGAATTTTAGAACCCCTCTTGAAAGGCCCGCGCCTCTTATTTGCAACTTTAATGCGATGCCTTTGAAGCTGAAATTTAGTATACCTCATTCCAATTCATGTTCTCCTGATATGTTGGCCAAAATCTGGCGAAAATTTTCAGATTGCACAAAATTGGGCTTTGTAACAGGCGAACATGCCGTCGAAAGAGATGGTACAAAGTAACGTCTCCGGAGAGCAAATCAAAGAGCGAGAAGTGGCGCAGAAGTTTCGAGACAGTGACTGTTTAACGAAGAGACGCAGAATTTTAGAACGCCTCTTGAAAGGCCCGCGCCTCTTATTTGCAACTTTAATGCGATGCCTTTGAATCTGAAATTTAGTATACCTCATTCCAATTCATGTTCTCATGATATATTGGCCAAAATCTGGCGAAAATTTTCAGATTGCACAAAATTGGGCTTTGTAACAGGACAACATGCCGTCGACAGAGATGGCACAAAGTAACGTCTCCGGAGAGCAAATCAAAGAGCGAGAAGTGGCACAGATGTTTCGAGACAGTGACTGTTTAACGAAGAGACGCAGAATTTTAAAACGCCTCTTGAAAGGCCCGCGCCTCTTATTTGCAACTTTAATGCGATGCCTTTGAATCTGAAATTTAGTATACCTACTTCCACTTCATGTTCTCCTGATATATTGGCCAAAATCTGGCGAAAATTTTCAGAATGCACAAAATTGGACTTTGTAACAGGAGAACATGCCGCCGAAAGAGATGGCACAATGTAACATCTCCGGAGAGCAAATCAAAGAGCGAGATGTGGCGCAGATGTTTCGAGACAGTGGCTGTTTAACGAAGAGACGCAGAATTTTCGAACGCCTCCTGAAAGGCATGCGCCTCTTATTTGCAACTTTAAGGCGATGCCTTTGAAGCTGAAATTTAGTATACCTCATTCCAATTCACGTTCTCCTGATATGTTGGCCAAAATCTGGCGAAAATTTTCAGATTGCACAAAATTGGGCTTTGTAACAGGCGAATATGCCGTCGAAAGAGATGGTACAAAGTAACGTCTCCGGAGAGCAAATCAAAGAGCGAGAAGTGGCGCAGAAGTTTCGAGACAGTGACTGTTTAACGAAGAGACGCAGAATTTTAGAACGCCTCTTGAAAGGCCCGCGCCTCTTATTTGCAACTTTAATGCGATGCCTTTGAATCTGAAATTTAGTATACCTCATTCCAATTCATGTTCTCCTGATATGTTGGCCAAAAACTGGCGAAAATTTTCAGATTGCACAAAATTGGGCTTTGTAACAGGAGAACATGCCGTCGAAAGAGATGGCACAATGTAACATCTCCGGAGAGCAAATCAAAGAGCGAGAAGTGGCACAGATGTTTCGAGACAGTGACTGTTTAACGAAGAGACGCAGAATTTTAAAACGCCTCTTGAAAGGCCCGCGCCTCTTATTTGCAACTTTAATGCGATGCCTTTGAATCTGAAATTTAGTATACCTCATTCCAATTCATGTTCTCCTGATATGTTGGCCAAAATCTGGCGAAAATTTTCAGATTGCACAAAATTGGGCTTTGTAACAGGCGAACATGCCGTCAAAAGAGATGGCACAAAGTAACGTCTCCGGAGAGCAAATCAAAGAGCGAGAAGTGGCGCAGAAGTTTCGAGACAGTGACTGTTTAACGAAGAGACGCAGAATTTTAGAACGCCTCTTGAAAGGCCCGCGCCTCTTATTTGCAACTTTAATGCGATGCCTTTGAATCTGAAATTTAGTATACCTCATTCCAATTCATGTTCTCATGATATATTGGCCAAAATCTGGCGAAAATTTTCAGATTGCACAAAATTGGGCTTTGTAACAGGACAACATGCCGTCGACAGAGATGGCACAAAGTAACGTCTCCGGAGAGCAAATCAAATAGCAAGAAGTGGCGCAGAAGTTCCGAGACAGTGGCTGTTTAACGAAGAGACGCAGAATTTTCGAACGCCTCCTGAAAGGCATGCGCCTCTTATTTGCAACTTTAAGGCGATGCCGTTGAAGCTGAAATCTAGTATACCTCCTTCCAATTCATGTTCTCCTGATATGTTGGCCAAAATCTGGCGAAAATTTTCAGATTGCACAAAATTGGGCTTTGTAACAGGAGAACATGCCGTCGAAAGAGATGGCACAATGTAACATCTCCGGAGAGCAAATCAAAGAGCGAGATATGGCGCAGATGTTTCGAGACAGTGACTGTTTAACGAAGAGACGCAGAATTTTCGAACGCCTCTTGAAAGGCATGCGCCTCTTATTTGCAGCTTTAAGGCGATGCCTTTGAAGCTGAAATCTAGTATACCTCCTTCCACTTCATGTACTCCTGATATATTGGCCAAAATCTGGCGAAAATTTTCAGAATGCACAAAATTGGACTTTGTAACAGGAGAACATGCCGCCGAAAGAGATGGCACAATGTAACATCTCCGGAGAGCAAATCAAAGAGCGAGATGTGGCGCAGATGTTTCGAGACAGTGACTGTTTAACGAAGAGCCGCAGAATTTTCGAACGCCTCTTGAAAGGCCAGCGCCTCTTATTTGCAACTTTAATGCGATGCCTTTGAATCTGAAATTTAGTATACCTCATTCCAATTCATGTTCTCATGATATATTGGCCAAAATCTGGCGAAAATTTTCAGATTGCACAAAATTGGGCTTTGTAACAGGACAACATGCCGTCGAAAGAGATGGCACAATGTAACATCTCCGGAGAGCAAATCAAAGAGCGAGAAGTGGCACAGATGTTTCGAGACAGTGACTGTTTAACGAAGAGACGCAGAATTTTAAAACGCCTCTTGAAAGGCCCGCGCCTCTTATTTGCAACTTTAATGCGATGCCTTTGAATCTGAAATTTAGTATACCTCATTCCAATTCACGTTCTCCTGATATGTTGGCCAAAATCTGGCGAAAATTTTCAGATTGCACAAAATTGGGCTTTGTAACAGGCGAATATGCCGTCGAAAGAGATGGTACAAAGTAACGTCTCCGGAGAGCAAATCAAAGAGCGAGAAGTGGCGCAGAAGTTTCGAGACAGTGACTGTTTAACGAAGAGACGCAGAATTTTAGAACGCCTCTTGAAAGGCCCGCGCCTCTTATTTGCAACTTTAATGCGATGCCTTTGAATCTGAAATTTAGTATACCTCATTCCGATTCATGTTCTCCTGATATGTTGGCCAAAAACTGGCGAAAATTTTCAGATTGCACAAAATTGGGCTTTGTAACAGGAGAACATGCCGTCGAAAGAGATGGCACAATGTAACATCTCCGGAGAGCAAATCAAAGAGCGAGAAGTGGCACAGATGTTTCGAGACAGTGACTGTTTAACGAAGAGACGCAGAATTTTAAAACGCCTCTTGAAAGGCCCGCGCCTCTTATTTGCAACTTTAATGCGATGCCTTTGAATCTGAAATTTAGTATACCTCATTCCAATTCATGTTCTCCTGATATGTTGGCCAAAATCTGGCGAAAATTTTCAGATTGCACAAAATTGGTCTTTGTAACAGGCGAACATGCCGTCGAAAGAGATGGAACAAAGTAACGTCTCCGGAGAGCAAATCAAAGAGCGAGAAGTGGCGCAGAATTTTCGAGACAGTGACTGTCTAACGAAGAGACGCAGAATTTTAAAACGCCTCTTGAAAGGCCCGCGCCTCTTATTTGCAACTTTAATGCGATGCCTTTGAATCTGAAATTTAGTATACCTCATTCCAATTCATGTTCTCCTGATATGTTGGCCAAAATTTGGCGAAAATTTTCAGATTGCACAAAATTGGGCTTTGTAACAGGAGAACATGCCGTCGAAAGAGATGGCACAACGTAACATCTCCGGAGAGCAAATCAAAGAGCGAGATGTGGCGCAGATGTTTCGAGACAGTGGCTGTTTAACGAAGAGACGCAGAATTTTCGAACGCCTCCTGAAAGGCATGCGCCTCTTATTTGCAACTTTAAGGCGATGCCTTTGAAGCTGAAATCTAGTATACCTCCATCCACTTCATGTTCTCCTGATATATTGGCCACAATCTGGAGAAAATTTTCAGAATGCACAAAATTGGGCTTTGTAACAGGACAACATGCCGTCGACAGAGATGTCACAAAGTAACGTCTCCGGAGAGCAAATCAAAGAGCGAGAAGTGGCGCAGATGTTTCGCGACAGTGACTGTTTAACGAAGAGACGCAGAATTTTAGAACCCCTCTTGAAAGGCCCGCGCCTCTTATTTGCAACTTTAATGCGATGCCTTTGAAGCTGAAATTTAGTATACCTCATTCCAATTCATGTTCTCCTGATATGTTGGCCAAAATCTGGCGAAAATTTTCAGATTGCACAAAATTGGGCTTTGTAACAGGCGAACATGCCGTCGAAAGAGATGGTACAAAGTAACGTCTCCGGAGAGCAAATCAAAGAGCGAGAAGTGGCGCAGAAGTTTCGAGACAGTGACTGTTTAACGAAGAGACGCAGAATTTTAGAACGCCTCTTGAAAGGCCCGCGCCTCTTATTTGCAACTTTAATGCGATGCCTTTGAATCTGAAATTTAGTATACCTCATTCCAATTCATGTTCTCATGATATATTGGCCAAAATCTGGCGAAAATTTTCAGATTGCACAAAATTGGGCTTTGTAACAGGACAACATGCCGTCGACAGAGATGGCACAAAGTAACGTCTCCGGAGAGCAAATCAAAGAGCGAGAAGTGGCACAGATGTTTCGAGACAGTGACTGTTTAACGAAGAGACGCAGAATTTTAAAACGCCTCTTGAAAGGCCCGCGCCTCTTATTTGCAACTTTAATGCGATGCCTTTGAATCTGAAATTTAGTATACCTACTTCCACTTCATGTTCTCCTGATATATTGGCCAAAATCTGGCGAAAATTTTCAGAATGCACAAAATTGGACTTTGTAACAGGAGAACATGCCGCCGAAAGAGATGGCACAATGTAACATCTCCGGAGAGCAAATCAAAGAGCGAGATGTGGCGCAGATGTTTCGAGACAGTGGCTGTTTAACGAAGAGACGCAGAATTTTCGAACGCCTCCTGAAAGGCATGCGCCTCTTATTTGCAACTTTAAGGCGATGCCTTTGAAGCTGAAATTTAGTATACCTCATTCCAATTCACGTTCTCCTGATATGTTGGCCAAAATCTGGCGAAAATTTTCAGATTGCACAAAATTGGGCTTTGTAACAGGCGAATATGCCGTCGAAAGAGATGGTACAAAGTAACGTCTCCGGAGAGGAAATCAAAGAGCGAGAAGTGGCGCAGAAGTTTCGAGACAGTGACTGTTTAACGAAGAGACGCAGAATTTTAGAACGCCTCTTGAAAGGCCCGCGCCTCTTATTTGCAACTTTAATGCGATGCCTTTGAATCTGAAATTTAGTATACCTCATTCCAATTCATGTTCTCCTGATATGTTGGCCAAAAACTGGCGAAAATTTTCAGATTGCACAAAATTGGGCTTTGTAACAGGAGAACATGCCGTCGAAAGAGATGGCACAATGTAACATCTCCGGAGAGCAAATCAAAGAGCGAGAAGTGGCACAGATGTTTCGAGACAGTGACTGTTTAACGAAGAGACGCAGAATTTTAAAACGCCTCTTGAAAGGCCCGCGCCTCTTATTTGCAACTTTAATGCGATGCCTTTGAATCTGAAATTTAGTATACCTCATTCCAATTCATGTTCTCCTGATATGTTGGCCAAAATCTGGCGAAAATTTTCAGATTGCACAAAATTGGGCTTTGTAACAGGCGAACATGCCGTCAAAAGAGATGGCACAAAGTAACGTCTCCGGAGAGCAAATCAAAGAGCGAGAAGTGGCGCAGAATTTTCGAGACAGTGACTGTCTAACGAAGAGACGCAGAATTTTCGAACGCCTCTTGAAAGGCATGCGCCTCTTATTTGCAACTTTAAGGCGATGCCTTTGTAGCTGAAATCTAGTATACCTCGTTCCACTTCATGTTCTCCTGACATATTGGCCAAAATCTGGCGAAAATTTTCAGAATGCACAAAATTGGACTTTGTAACAGGAGAACATGCCGTCGAAAGAGATGGCACAATGTAACATCTCCGGAGAGCAAATCAAAGAGCGAGATGTGGCGCAGATGTTTCGAGACAGTGGCTGTTTAACGAAGAGACGCAGAATTTTCGAACGCCTCCTGAAAGGCATGCGCCTCTTATTTGCAACTCTAAGGCGATGCCTTTGAAGCTGAAATCTAGTATACCTCCATCCACTTCATGTTCTCCTGATATATTGGCCACAATCTGGAGAAAATTTTCAGAATGCACAAAATTGGGCTTTGTAACAGGACAACATGCCGTCGACAGAGATGTCACAAAGTAACGTCTCCGGAGAGCAAATCAAAGAGCGAGAAGTGGCGCAGATGTTTCGCGACAGTGACTGTTTAACGAAGAGACGCAGAATTTTAGAACCCCTCTTGAAAGGACCGCGCCTCTTATTTGCAACTTTAATGCGATGCCTTTGAAGCTGAAATTTAGTATACCTCATTCCAATTCATGTTCTCCTGATATGTTGGCCAAAATCTGGCGAAAATTTTCAGATTGCACAAAATTGGGCTTTGTAACAGGCGAACATGCCGTCGAAAGAGATGGTACAAAGTAACGTCTCCGGAGAGCAAATCAAAGAGCGAGAAGTGGCGCAGAAGTTTCGAGACAGTGACTGTTTAACGAAGAGACGCAGAATTTTAGAACGCCTCTTGAAAGGCCCGCGCCTCTTATTTGCAACTTTAATGCGATGCCTTTGAATCTGAAATTTAGTATACCTCATTCCAATTCATGTTCTCATGATATATTGGCCAAAATCTGGCGAAAATTTTCAGATTGCACAAAATTGGGCTTTGTAACAGGACAACATGCCGTCGACAGAGATGGCACAAAGTAACGTCTCCGGAGAGCAAATCAAATAGCAAGAAGTGGCGCAGAAGTTCCGAGACAGTGGCTGTTTAACGAAGAGACGCAGAATTTTCGAACGCCTCCTGAAAGGCATGCGCCTCTTATTTGCAACTTTAAGGCGATGCCGTTGAAGCTGAAATCTAGTATACCTCCTTCCAATTCATGTTCTCCTGATATGTTGGCCAAAAACTGGCGAAAATTTTCAGATTGCACAAAATTGGGCTTTGTAACAGGAGAACATGCCGTCGAAAGAGATGGCACAATGTAACATCTCCGGAGAGCAAATCAAAGAGCGAGAAGTGGCACAGATATTTCGAGACAGTGACTGTTTAACGAAGAGACGCAGAATTTTAAAACGCCTCTTGAAAGGCCCGCGCCTCTTATTTGCAACTTTAATGCGATGCCTTTGAATCTGAAATTTAGTATACCTCATTCCAATTCATGTTCTCCTGATATGTTGGCCAAAATCTGGCGAAAATTTTCAGATTGCACAAAATTGGGCTTTGTAACAGGAGAACATGCCGTCGAAAGAGATGGCACAATGTAACATCTCCGGAGAGCAAATCAAAGAGCGAGATATGGCGCAGATGTTTCGAGACAGTGACTGTTTAACGAAGAGACGCAGAATTTTCGAACGCCTCTTGAAAGGCATGCGCCTCTTATTTGCAGCTTTAAGGCGATGCCTTTGAAGCTGAAATCTAGTATACCTCCTTCCACTTCATGTACTCCTGATATATTGGCCAAAATCTGGCGAAAATTTTCAGAATGCACAAAATTGGACTTTGTAACAGGAGAACATGCCGCCGAAAGAGATGGCACAATGTAACATCTCCGGAGAGCAAATCAAAGAGCGAGATGTGGCGCAGATGTTTCGAGACAGTGACTGTTTAACGAAGAGCCGCAGAATTTTCGAACGCCTCTTGAAAGGCCAGCGCCTCTTATTTGCAACTTTAATGCGATGCCTTTGAATCTGAAATTTAGTATACCTCATTCCAATTCATGTTCTCATGATATATTGGCCAAAATCTGGCGAAAATTTTCAGATTGCACAAAATTGGGCTTTGTAACAGGACAACATGCCGTCGACAGAGAAGGCACAAAGTAACGTCTCCGGAGAGCAAATCAAATAGCAAGAAGTGGCGCAGAAGTTTCGAGACAGTGACTGTTTAACGAAGAGACGCAGAATTTTCGAACGCCTCTTCAAAGGCCCGCGCCTCTTATTTGCAACATTAATGCGATGCCTTTGAATCTGAAATTTAGTATACCTCATTCCAATTCATGTTCTCCTGATATGTTGGCCAAAAACTGGCGAAAATTTTCAGATTGCACAAAATTGGGCTTTGTAACAGGAGAACATGCCGTCGAAAGAGATGGCACAATGTAACATCTCCGGAGAGCAAATCAAAGAGCGAGAAGTGGCACAGATGTTTCGAGACAGTGACTGTTTAACGAAGAGACGCAGAATTTTAAAACGCCTCTTGAAAGGCCCGCGCCTCTTATTTGCAACTTTAATGCGATGCCTTTGAATCTGAAATTTAGTATACCTCATTCCAATTCATGTTCTCCTGATATGTTGGCCAAAATCTGGCGAAAATTTTCAGATTGCACAAAATTGGGCTTTGTAACAGGAGAACATGTCGTCGAAAGAGATGGCACAATGTAACATCTCCGGAGAGCAAATCAAAGAGCGAGAAGTGGCACAGATGTTTCGAGACAGTGACTGTTTAACGAAGAGACGCAGAATTTTAAAACGCCTCTTGAAAGGCCCGCGCCTCTTATTTGCAACTTTAATGCGATGCCTTTGAATCTGAAATTTAGTATACCTCATTCCAATTCATGTTCTCCTGATATGTTGGCCAAAATCTGGCGAAAATTTTCAGATTGCACAAAATTGGGCTTTGTAACAGGAGAACATGCCGTCGAAAGAGATGGCACAATGTAACATCTCCGGAGAGCAAATCAAAGAGCGAGATATGGCGCAGATGTTTCGAGACAGTGACTGTTTAACGAAGAGACGCAGAATTTTCGACCGCCTCTTGAAAGGCATGCGCCTCTTATTTGCAGCTTTAAGGCGATGCTTTTGAAGCTGAAATCTAGTATACCTCCTTCCACTTCATGTTCTCCTGATATATTGGCCAAAATCTGGCGAAAATTTTCAGAATGCACAAAATTGGACTTTGTAACAGGAGAACATGCCGCCGAAAGAGATGGCACAATATAACATCTCCGGAGAGCAAATCAAAGAGCGAGATGTGGCGCAGATGTTTCGAGACAGTGGCTGTTTAACGAAGAGACGCAGAATTTTCGATCGCCTCCTGAAAGGCATGCGCCTCTTATTTGCAACTTTAAGGCGATGCCTTTGAAGCTGAAATTTAGTATACCTCATTCCAATTCACGTTCTCCTGATATGTTGGCCAAAATCTGGCGAAAATTTTCAGATTGCACAAAATTGGGCTTTGTAACAGGCGAATATGTCGTCGAAAGAGATGGTACAAAGTAACGTCTCCGGAGAGCAAATCAAAGAGCGAGAAGTGGCGCAGAAGTTTCGAGACAGTGACTGTTTAACGAAGAGACGCAGAATTTTAGAACGCCTCTTGAAAGGCCCGCGCCTCTTATTTGCAACTTTAATGCGATGCGTTTGAATCTGAAATTTAGTATACCTCATTCCAATTCATGTTCTCCTGATATGTTGGCCAAAAACTGGCGAAAATTTTCAGATTGCACAAAATTGGGCTTTGTAACAGGAGAACATGCCGTCGAAAGAGATGGCACAATGTAACATCTCCGGAGAGCAAATCAAAGAGCGAGAAGTGGCACAGATGTTTCGAGACAGTGACTGTTTAACGAAGAGACGCAGAATTTTAAAACGCCTCTTGAAAGGCCCGCGCCTCTTATTTGCAACTTTAATGCGATGCCTTTGAATCTGAAATTTAGTATACCTCATTCCAATTCATGTTCTCCTGATATGTTGGCCAAAATCTGGCGAAAATTTTCAGATTGCACAAAATTGGGCTTTGTAACAGGAGAACATGCCGTCGAAAGAGATGGCACAATGTAACATCTCCGGAGAGCAAATCAAAGAGCGAGAAGTGGCACAGATGTTTCGAGACAGTGACTGTTTAACGAAGAGACGCAGAATTTTAAAACGCCTCTTGAAAGGCCCGCGCCTCTTATTTGCAACTTTAATGCGATGCCTTTGAATCTGAAATTTAGTATACCTCATTGCAATTCATGTTCTCCTGATATGTTGGCCAAAATCTGGCGAAAATTTTCAGATTGCACAAAATTGGGCTTTGTAACAGGCGAACATGCCGTCGAAAGAGATGGCACAAAGGAACGTCTCCGGAGAGCAAATCAAAGAGCGAGAAGTGGCGCAGAATTTTCGAGACAGTGACTGTCTAACGAAGAGACGCAGAATTTTCGAACGCCTCTTGAAAGGCATGCGCCTCTTATTTGCAACTTTAAGGCGATGCCTTTGTAGCTGAAATCTAGTATACCTCGTTCCACTTCATGTTCTCCTGATATATTGGCCAAAATCTGGCGAAAATTTTCAGAATGCACAAAATTGGACTTTGTAACAGGAGAACATGCCGTCGAAAGAGATGGCACAATGTAACATCTCCGGAGAGCAAATCAAAGAGCGAGATGTGGCGCAGATGTTTCGAGACAGTGGCTGTTTAACGAAGAGACGCAGAATTTTAGAACGCCTCTTGAAAGGCCCGCGCCTCTTATTTGCAACTTTAATGCGATGCCTTTGAATCTGAAATTTAGTATACCTCATTCCAATTCATGTTCTCATGATATATTGGCCAAAATCTGGCGAAAATTTTCAGATTGCACAAAATTGGGCTTTGTAACAGGACAACATGCCGTCGACAGAGATGGCACAAAGTAACGTCTCCGGAGAGCAAATCAAATAGCAAGAAGTGGCGCAGAAGTTCCGAGACAGTGGCTGTTTAACGAAGAGACGCAGAATTTTAAAACGCCTCTTGAAAGGCCCGCGCCTCTTATTTGCAACTTTATTGCGATGCCTTTGAATCTGAAATTTAGTATACCTCATTCCAATTCATGTTCTCCTGATATGTTGGCCAAAATCTGGCGAAAATTTTCAGATTGCACAAAATTGGGCTTTGTAACAGGCGAACATGCCGTCGAAAGAGATGGCACAAAGTAACGTCTCCGGAGAGCAAATCAAAGAGCGAGAAGTGGCGCAGAATTTTCGAGACAGTGACTGTCTAACGAAGAGACGCAGAATTTTCGAACGCCTCTTGAAAGGCATGCGCCTCTTATTTGCAACTTTAAGGCGATGCCTTTGTAGCTGAAATCTAGTATACCTCGTTCCACTTCATGTTCTCCTGATATATTGGCCAAAATCTGGCGAAAAATTTCAGAATGCACAAAATTGGACTTTGTAACAGGAGAACGTGCCGTCGAAAGAGATGGCACAATGTAACATCTCCGGAGAGCAAATCAAAGAGCGAGATGTGGCGCAGATGTTTCGAGACAGTGGCTGTTTAACGAAGAGACGCAGAATTTTCGAACGCCTCCTGAAAGGCATGCGCCTCTTATTTGCAACTTTAATGCGATGCCTTTGAAGCTGAAATTTAGTATACCTCATTCCAATTCATGTTCTCCTGATATGTTGGCCAAAATCTGGCGAAAATTTTCAGATTGCACAAAATTGGGCTTTGTAACAGGCGAACATGCCGTCGAAAGAGATGGTACAAAGTAACGTCTCCGGAGAGCAAATCAAAGATCGAGAAGTGGCGCAGAAGTTTCGAGACAGTGACTGTTTAACGAAGAGACGCAGAATTTTAGAACGCCTCTTGAAAGGCCCGCGCCTCTTATTTGCAACTTTAATGCGATGCCTTTGAATCTGAAATTTAGTATACCTCATTCCAATTCATGTTCTCATGATATATTGGCCAAAATCTGGCGAAAATTTTCAGATTGCACAAAATTGGGCTTTGTAACAGGACAACATGCCGTCGACAGAGATGGCACAAAGTAACGTCTCCGGAGAGCAAATCAAATAGCAAGAAGTGGCGCAGATGTTTCGAGACAGTGACTGTCTAACGAAGAGACGCAGAATTTTAAAACGCCTCTTGAAAGGCCTGCGCCTCTTATTTGCAACTTTAAGGCGATGCCTTTGAAGCTGAAATCTAGTGGACCTCCTTCCAATTCATGTTCTCCTGATATATTGGCCACAATCTGGCGAAAATTTTCAGAATGCACAAAATTGGGCTTTGTAACAGGACAACATGCCGTCGACAGAGTTGGCACAAAGTAACGTCTCCGGAGAGCAAATCAAAGAGCGAGAAGTGGCGCAGATGTTTCGAGACAGTGACTGTTTAACGAAGAGACACAGAATTTTAGAACGCCTCTTGAAAGGCCCGCGCCTCTTATTTGCAACTTTAAGGCGATGCCTTTGTAGCTGAAATCTAGTATACCTCGTTCCACTTCATGTTCTCCTGATATATTGGCCAAAATCTGGCGAAAATTTTCAGAATGCACAAAATTGGACTTTGTAACAGGAGAACATGCCGTCGAAAGAGATGGCACAATGTAACATCTCCGGAGAGCAAATCAAAGAGCGAGATGTGGCGCAGATGTTTCGAGACAGTGGCTGTTTAACGAAGAGACGCAGAATTTTCGAACGCCTCCTGAAAGGCATGCGCCTCTTATTTGCAACTTTAAGGCGATGCCTTTGAAGCTGAAATCTAGTATACCTCCATCCACTTCATGTTCTCCTGATATATTGGCCACAATCTGGAGAAAATTTTCAGAATGCACAAAATTGGGCTTTGTAACAGGACAACATGCCGTCGACAGAGATGTCACAAAGTAACGTCTCCGGAGAGCAAATCAAAGAGCGAGAAGTGGCGCAGATGTTTCGCGACAGTGACTGTTTAACGAAGAGACGCAGAATTTTAGAACGCCTCTTGAAAGGCCCGCGCCTCTTATTTGCAACTTTAATGCGATGCCTTTGAAGCTGAAATTTAGTATACCTCATTCCAATTCATGTTCTCCTGATATGTTGGCCAAAATCTGGCGAAAATTTTCAGATTGCACAAAATTGGGCTTTGTAACAGGCGAACATGCCGTCGAAAGAGATGGTACAAAGTAACGTCTCCGGAGAGCAAATCAAAGAGCGAGAAGTGGCGCAGAAGTTTCGAGACAGTGACTGTTTAACGAAGAGACGCAGAATTTTAGAACGCCTCTTGAAAGGCCCGCGCCTCTTATTTGCAACTTTAATGCGATGCCTTTGAATCTGAAATTTAGTATACCTCCTTCCACTTCATGTTCTCCTGATATATTGGCCACAATCTGGAGAAAATTTTCAGAATGCACAAAATTGGGCTTTGTAACAGGACAACATGCCGTCGAAACAGATGGTACAAAGAAACGTCTCCGGAGAGCAAATCAAAGAGCGAGAAGTGGCGCAGAAGTTTCGAGACAGTGACTGTTTAACGAAGAGACGCAGAATTTTAGAACGCCTCTTGAAAGGCCCGCGCCTCTTATTTGCAACTTTAATGCGATGCCTTTGAATCTGAAATTTAGTATACCTCATTCCAATTCATGTTCTCATGATATATTGGCCAAAATCTGGCGAAAATTTTCAGATTGCACAAAATTGTGCTTTGTAACAGGACAACATGCCGTCGACAGAGATGGCACAAAGTAACGTCTCCGGAGAGCAAATCAAATAGCAAGAAGTGGCGCAGAAGTTCCGAGACAGTGGCTGTTTAACGAAGAGACGCAGAATTTTAAAACGCCTCTTGAAAGGCCCGCGCCTCTTATTTGCAACTTTAATGCGATGCCTTTGAATCTGAAATTTAGTATACCTCATTCCAATTCATGTTCTCCTGATATGTTGGCCAAAATCTGGCGAAAATTTTCAGATTGCACAAAATTGGGCTTTGTAACAGGAGAACATGCCGTCGAAAGAGATGGCACAATGTAACATCTCCGGAGAGCAAATCAAAGAGCGAGAAGTGGCACAGATGTTTCGAGACAGTGACTGTTTAACGAAGAGACGCAGAATTTTAAAACGCCTCTTGAAAGGCCCGCGCCTCTTATTTGCAACTTTAATGCGATGCCTTTGAATCTGAAATTTAGTATACCTCATTGCAATTCATGTTCTCCTGATATGTTGGCCAAAATCTGGCGAAAATTTTCAGATTGCACAAAATTGGGCTTTGTAACAGGCGAACATGCCGTCGAAAGAGATGGCACAAAGTAACGTCTCCGGAGAGCAAATCAAAGAGCGAGAAGTGGCGCAGAATTTTCGAGACAGTGACTGTCTAACGAAGAGACGCAGAATTTTCGAACGCCTCTTGAAAGGCATGCGCCTCTTATTTGCAACTTTAAGGCGATGCCTTTGTAGCTGAAATCTAGTATACCTCGTTCCACTTCATGTTCTCCCTGATATATTGGCCAAAATCTGGCGAAAATTTTCAGAATGCACAAAATTGGACTTTGTAACAGGAGAACATGCCGTCGAAAGAGATGGCACAATGTAACATCTCCGGAGAGCAAATCAAAGAGCGAGATGTGGCGCAGATGTTTCGAGACAGTGGCTGTTTAACGAAGAGACGCAGAATTTTAGAACGCCTCTTGAAAGGCCCGCGCCTCTTATTTGCAACTTTAATGCGATGCCTTTGAATCTGAAATTTAGTATACCTCATTCCAATTCATGTTCTCATGATATATTGGCCAAAATCTGGCGAAAATTTTCAGATTGCACAAAATTGGGCTTTGTAACAGGACAACATGCCGTCGACAGAGATGGCACAAAGTAACGTCTCCGGAGAGCAAATCAAATAGCAAGAAGTGGCGCAGAAGTTCCGAGACAGTGGCTGTTTAACGAAGAGACGCAGAATTTTAAAACGCCTCTTGAAAGGCCCGCGCCTCTTATTTGCAACTTTATTGCGATGCCTTTGAATCTGAAATTTAGTATACCTCATTCCAATTCATGTTCTCCTGATATGTTGGCCAAAATCTGGCGAAAATTTTCAGATTGCACAAAATTGGGCTTTGTAACAGGCGAACATGCCGTCGAAAGAGATGGCACAAAGTAACGTCTCCGGAGAGCAAATCAAAGAGCGAGAAGTGGCGCAGAATTTTCGAGACAGTGACTGTCTAACGAAGAGACGCAGAATTTTCGAACGCCTCTTGAAAGGCATGCGCCTCTTATTTGCAACTTTAAGGCGATGCCTTTGTAGCTGAAATCTAGTATACCTCGTTCCACTTCATGTTCTCCTGATATATTGGCCAAAATCTGGCGAAAAATTTCAGAATGCACAAAATTGGACTTTGTAACAGGAGAACGTGCCGTCGAAAGAGATGGCACAATGTAACATCTCCGGAGAGCAAATCAAAGAGCGAGATGTGGCGCAGATGTTTCGAGACAGTGGCTGTTTAACGAAGAGACGCAGAATTTTCGAACGCCTCCTGAAAGGCATGCGCCTCTTATTTGCAACTTTAATGCGATGCCTTTGAAGCTGAAATTTAGTATACCTCATTCCAATTCATGTTCTCCTGATATGTTGGCCAAAATCTGGCGAAAATTTTCAGATTGCACAAAATTGGGCTTTGTAACAGGCGAACATGCCGTCGAAAGAGATGGTACAAAGTAACGTCTCCGGAGAGCAAATCAAAGATCGAGAAGTGGCGCAGAAGTTTCGAGACAGTGACTGTTTAACGAAGAGACGCAGAATTTTAGAACGCCTCTTGAAAGGCCCGCGCCTCTTATTTGCAACTTTAATGCGATGCCTTTGAATCTGAAATTTAGTATACCTCATTCCAATTCATGTTCTCATGATATATTGGCCAAAATCTGGCGAAAATTTTCAGATTGCACAAAATTGGGCTTTGTAACAGGACAACATGCCGTCGACAGAGATGGCACAAAGTAACGTCTCCGGAGAGCAAATCAAATAGCAAGAAGTGGCGCAGATGTTTCGAGACAGTGACTGTCTAACGAAGAGACGCAGAATTTTAAAACGCCTCTTGAAAGGCCTGCGCCTCTTATTTGCAACTTTAAGGCGATGCCTTTGAAGCTGAAATCTAGTGGACCTCCTTCCAATTCATGTTCTCCTGATATATTGGCCACAATCTGGCGAAAATTTTCAGAATGCACAAAATTGGGCTTTGTAACAGGACAACATGCCGTCGACAGAGTTGGCACAAAGTAACGTCTCCGGAGAGCAAATCAAAGAGCGAGAAGTGGCGCAGATGTTTCGAGACAGTGACTGTTTAACGAAGAGACACAGAATTTTAGAACGCCTCTTGAAAGGCCCGCGCCTCTTATTTGCAACTTTAAGGCGATGCCTTTGTAGCTGAAATCTAGTATACCTCGTTCCACTTCATGTTCTCCTGATATATTGGCCAAAATCTGGCGAAAATTTTCAGAATGCACAAAATTGGACTTTGTAACAGGAGAACATGCCGTCGAAAGAGATGGCACAATGTAACATCTCCGGAGAGCAAATCAAAGAGCGAGATGTGGCGCAGATGTTTCGAGACAGTGGCTGTTTAACGAAGAGACGCAGAATTTTCGAACGCCTCCTGAAAGGCATGCGCCTCTTATTTGCAACTTTAAGGCGATGCCTTTGAAGCTGAAATCTAGTATACCTCCATCCACTTCATGTTCTCCTGATATATTGGCCACAATCTGGAGAAAATTTTCAGAATGCACAAAATTGGGCTTTGTAACAGGACAACATGCCGTCGACAGAGATGTCACAAAGTAACGTCTCCGGAGAGCAAATCAAAGAGCGAGAAGTGGCGCAGATGTTTCGCGACAGTGACTGTTTAACGAAGAGACGCAGAATTTTAGAACGCCTCTTGAAAGGCCCGCGCCTCTTATTTGCAACTTTAATGCGATGCCTTTGAAGCTGAAATTTAGTATACCTCATTCCAATTCATGTTCTCCTGATATGTTGGCCAAAATCTGGCGAAAATTTTCAGATTGCACAAAATTGGGCTTTGTAACAGGCGAACATGCCGTCGAAAGAGATGGTACAAAGTAACGTCTCCGGAGAGCAAATCAAAGAGCGAGAAGTGGCGCAGAAGTTTCGAGACAGTGACTGTTTAACGAAGAGACGCAGAATTTTAGAACGCCTCTTGAAAGGCCCGCGCCTCTTATTTGCAACTTTAATGCGATGCCTTTGAATCTGAAATTTAGTATACCTCCTTCCACTTCATGTTCTCCTGATATATTGGCCACAATCTGGAGAAAATTTTCAGAATGCACAAAATTGGGCTTTGTAACAGGACAACATGCCGTCGAAACAGATGGTACAAAGAAACGTCTCCGGAGAGCAAATCAAAGAGCGAGAAGTGGCGCAGAAGTTTCGAGACAGTGACTGTTTAACGAAGAGACGCAGAATTTTAGAACGCCTCTTGAAAGGCCCGCGCCTCTTATTTGCAACTTTAATGCGATGCCTTTGAATCTGAAATTTAGTATACCTCATTCCAATTCATGTTCTCATGATATATTGGCCAAAATCTGGCGAAAATTTTCAGATTGCACAAAATTGTGCTTTGTAACAGGACAACATGCCGTCGACAGAGATGGCACAAAGTAACGTCTCCGGAGAGCAAATCAAATAGCAAGAAGTGGCGCAGAAGTTCCGAGACAGTGGCTGTTTAACGAAGAGACGCAGAATTTTAAAACGCCTCTTGAAAGGCCCGCGCCTCTTATTTGCAACTTTATTGCGATGCCTTTGAATCTGAAATTTAGTATACCTCATTCCAATTCATGTTCTCCTGATATGTTGGCCAAAATCTGGCGAAAATTTTCAGATTGCACAAAATTGGGCTTTGTAACAGGCGAACATGCCGTCGAAAGAGATGGCACAAAGTAACGTCTCCGGAGAGCAAATCAAAGAGCGAGAAGTGGCGCAGAATTTTCGAGACAGTGACTGTCTAACGAAGAGACGCAGAATTTTCGAACGCCTCTTGAAAGGCATGCGCCTCTTATTTGCAACTTTAAGGCGATGCCTTTGTAGCTGAAATCTAGTATACCTCGTTCCACTTCATGTTCTCCTGATATATTGGCCAAAATCTGGCGAAAATTTTCAGAATGCACAAAATTGGACTTTGTAACAGGAGAACATGCCGTCGAAATAGATGGCACAATGTAACATCTCCGGAGAGCAAATCAAAGAGCGAGATGTGGCGCAGATGTTTCGAGACAGTGGCTGTTTAACGAAGAGACGCAGAATTTTCGAACGCCTCCTGAAAGGCATGCGCCTCTTATTTGCAACTTTAAGGCGATGCCTTTGAAGCTGAAATCTAGTATACCTCCTTCCACTTCATGTTCTCCTGATATATTGGCCACAATCTGGAGAAAATTTTCAGAATGCACAAAATTGGGCTTTGTAACAGGACAACATGCCGTCGAAAGAGATGGCACAAAGTAACGTCTCCGGAGAGCAAATCAAAGAGCGAGAAGTGGCGCAGATGTTTCGCGACAGTGACTGTTTAACGAAGAGACGCAGAATTTTAGAACGCCTCTTGAAAGGCCCGCGCCTCTTATTTGCAACTTTAATGCGATGCCTTTGAATCTGAAATTTAGTATACCTCATTCCAATTCATGTTCTCCTGATATGTTGGCCAAAATCTGGCGAAAATTTTCAGATTGCACAAAATTGGGCTTTGTAACAGGCGAACATGCCGTCGAAAGAGATGGCACAAAGTAACGTCTCCGGAGAGCAAATCAAAGAGCGAGAAGTGGCGCAGAATTTTCGAGACAGTGACTGTCTAACGAAGAGACGCAGAATTTTCGAACGCCTCTTGAAAGGCATGCGCCTCTTATTTGCAACTTTAAGGCGATGCCTTTGTAGCTGAAATCTAGTATACCTCGTTCCACTTCATGTTCTCCTGATATATTGGCCAAAATCTGGCGAAAATTTTCAGAATGCACAAAATTGGACTTTGTAACAGGAGAACATGCCGTCGAAATAGATGGCACAATGTAACATCTCCGGAGAGCAAATCAAAGAGCGAGATGTGGCGCAGATGTTTCGAGACAGTGGCTGTTTAACGAAGAGACGCAGAATTTTCGAACGCCTCCTGAAAGGCATGCGCCTCTTATTTGCAACTTTAAGGCGATGCCTTTGAAGCTGAAATCTAGTATACCTCCTTCCACTTCATGTTCTCCTGATATATTGGCCACAATCTGGAGAAAATTTTCAGAATGCACAAAATTGGGCTTTGTAACAGGACAACATGCCGTCGACAGAGATGGCACAAAGTAACGTCTCCGGAGAGCAAATCAAATAGCAAGAAGTGGCGCAGAAGTTCCGAGACAGTGGCTGTTTAACGAAGAGACGCAGAATTTTAAAACGCCTCTTGAAAGGCCCGCGCCTCTTATTTGCAACTTTATTGCGATGCCTTTGAATCTGAAATTTAGTATACCTCATTCCAATTCATGTTCTCCTGATATGTTGGCCAAAATCTGGCGAAAATTTTCAGATTGCACAAAATTGGGCTTTGTAACAGGCGAACATGCCGTCGAAAGAGATGGCACAAAGTAACGTCTCCGGAGAGCAAATCAAAGAGCGAGAAGTGGCGCAGAATTTTCGAGACAGTGACTGTCTAACGAAGAGACGCAGAATTTTCGAACGCCTCTTGAAAGGCATGCGCCTCTTATTTGCAACTTTAAGGCGATGCCTTTGTAGCTGAAATCTAGTATACCTCGTTCCACTTCATGTTCTCCTGATATATTGGCCAAAATCTGGCGAAAATTTTCAGAATGCACAAAATTGGACTTTGTAACAGGAGAACATGCCGTCGAAATAGATGGCACAATGTAACATCTCCGGAGAGCAAATCAAAGAGCGAGATGTAGCGCAGATGTTTCGAGACAGTGGCTGTTTAACGAAGAGACGCAGAATTTTCGAACGCCTCCTGAAAGGCATGCGCCTCTTATTTGCAACTTTAAGGCGATGCCTTTGAAGCTGAAATCTAGTATACCTCCTTCCACTTCATGTTCTCCTGATATATTGGCCACAATCTGGAGAAAATTTTCAGAATGCACAAAATTGGGCTTTGTAACAGGACAACATGCCGTCGAAAGAGATGGCACAAAGTAACGTCTCCGGAGAGCAAATCAAAGAGCGAGAAGTGGCGCAGATGTTTCGCGACAGTGACTGTTTAACGAAGAGACGCAGAATTTTAGAACGCCTCTTGAAAGGCCCGCGCCTCTTATTTGCAACTTTAATGCGATGCCTTTGAATCTGAAATTTAGTATACCTCATTCCAATTCATGTTCTCCTGATATGTTGGCCAAAATCTGGCGAAAATTTTCAGATTGCACAAAATTGGGCTTTGTAACAGGCGAACATGCCGTCGAAAGAGATGGCACAAAGTAACGTCTCCGGAGAGCAAATCAAAGAGCGAGAAGTGGCGCAGAATTTTCGAGACAGTGACTGTCTAACGAAGAGACGCAGAATTTTCGAACGCCTCTTGAAAGGCATGCGCCTCTTATTTGCAACTTTAAGGCGATGCCTTTGTAGCTGAAATCTAGTATACCTCGTTCCACTTCATGTTCTCCTGATATATTGGCCAAAATCTGGCGAAAATTTTCAGAATGCACAAAATTGGACTTTGTAACAGGAGAACATGCCGTCGAAATAGATGGCACAATGTAACATCTCCGGAGAGCAAATCAAAGAGCGAGATGTGGCGCAGATGTTTCGAGACAGTGGCTGTTTAACGAAGAGACGCAGAATTTTCGAACGCCTCCTGAAAGGCATGCGCCTCTTATTTGCAACTTTAAGGCGATGCCTTTGAAGCTGAAATCTAGTATACCTCCTTCCACTTCATGTTCTCCTGATATATTGGCCACAATCTGGAGAAAATTTTCAGAATGCACAAAATTGGGCTTTGTAACAGGACAACATGCCGTCGACAGAGATGGCACAAAGTAACGTCTCCGGAGAGCAAATCAAATAGCAAGAAGTGGCGCAGAAGTTCCGAGACAGTGGCTGTTTAACGAAGAGACGCAGAATTTTAAAACGCCTCTTGAAAGGCCCGCGCCTCTTATTTGCAACTTTATTGCGATGCCTTTGAATCTGAAATTTAGTATACCTCATTCCAATTCATGTTCTCCTGATATGTTGGCCAAAATCTGGCGAAAATTTTCAGATTGCACAAAATTGGGCTTTGTAACAGGCGAACATGCCGTCGAAAGAGATGGCACAAAGTAACGTCTCCGGAGAGCAAATCAAAGAGCGAGAAGTGGCGCAGAATTTTCGAGACAGTGACTGTCTAACGAAGAGACGCAGAATTTTCGAACGCCTCTTGAAAGGCATGCGCCTCTTATTTGCAACTTTAAGGCGATGCCTTTGTAGCTGAAATCTAGTATACCTCGTTCCACTTCATGTTCTCCTGATATATTGGCCAAAATCTGGCGAAAATTTTCAGAATGCACAAAATTGGACTTTGTAACAGGAGAACATGCCGTCGAAATAGATGGCACAATGTAACATCTCCGGAGAGCAAATCAAAGAGCGAGATGTGGCGCAGATGTTTCGAGACAGTGGCTGTTTAACGAAGAGACGCAGAATTTTCGAACGCCTCCTGAAAGGCATGCGCCTCTTATTTGCAACTTTAAGGCGATGCCTTTGAAGCTGAAATCTAGTATACCTCCTTCCACTTCATGTTCTCCTGATATATTGGCCACAATCTGGAGAAAATTTTCAGAATGCACAAAATTGGGCTTTGTAACAGGACAACATGCCGTCGAAAGAGATGGCACAAAGTAACGTCTCCGGAGAGCAAATCAAAGAGCGAGAAGTGGCGCAGATGTTTCGCGACAGTGACTGTTTAACGAAGAGACGCAGAATTTTAGAACGCCTCTTGAAAGGCCCGCGCCTCTTATTTGCAACTTTAATGCGATGCCTTTGAATCTGAAATTTAGTATACCTCATTCCAATTCATGTTCTCCTGATATGTTGGCCAAAATCTGGCGAAAATTTTCAGATTGCACAAAATTGGGCTTTGTAACAGGCGAACATGCCGTCGAAAGAGATGGCACAAAGTAACGTCTCCGGAGAGCAAATCAAAGAGCGAGAAGTGGCGCAGAATTTTCGAGACAGTGACTGTCTAACGAAGAGACGCAGAATTTTCGAACGCCTCTTGAAAGGCATGCGCCTCTTATTTGCAACTTTAAGGCGATGCCTTTGTAGCTGAAATCTAGTATACCTCGTTCCACTTCATGTTCTCCTGATATATTGGCCAAAATCTGGCGAAAATTTTCAGAATGCACAAAATTGGACTTTGTAACAGGAGAACATGCCGTCGAAATAGATGGCACAATGTAACATCTCCGGAGAGCAAATCAAAGAGCGAGATGTGGCGCAGATGTTTCGAGACAGTGGCTGTTTAACGAAGAGACGCAGAATTTTCGAACGCCTCCTGAAAGGCATGCGCCTCTTATTTGCAACTTTAAGGCGATGCCTTTGAAGCTGAAATCTAGTATACCTCCTTCCACTTCATGTTCTCCTGATATATTGGCCACAATCTGGAGAAAATTTTCAGAATGCACAAAATTGGGCTTTGTAACAGGACAACATGCCGTCGACAGAGATGGCACAAAGTAACGTCTCCGGAGAGCAAATCAAAGAGCGAGAAGTGGCGCAGATGTTTCGCGACAGTGACTGTTTAACGAAGAGACGCAGAATTTTAGAACGCCTCTTGAAAGGCCCGCGCCTCTTATTTGCAACTTTAATGCGATGCCTTTGAATCTGAAATTTAGTATACCTCATTCCAATTCATGTTCTCCTGATATGTTGGCCAAAATCTGGCGAAAATTTTCAGATTGCACAAAATTGGGCTTTGTAACAGGCGAACATGCCGTCGAAAGAGATGGTACAAAGTAACGTCTCCGGAGAGCAAATCAAAGAGCGAGAAGTGGCGCAGAAGTTTCGAGACAGTGACTGTTTAACGAAGAGACGCAGAATTTTAGAACGCCTCTTGAAAGGCCCGCGCCTCTTATTTGCAACTTTAATGCGATGCCTTTGAATCTGAAATTTAGTATACCTCATTCCAATTCATGTTCTCATGATATATTGGCCAAAATCTGGCGAAAATTTTCAGATTGCACAAAATTGGGCTTTGTAACAGGACAACATGCCGTCGACAGAGATGGCACAAAGTAACGTCTCCGGAGAGCAAATCAAATAGCAAGAAGTGGCGCAGATGATTCGAGACAGTGACTGTCTAACGAAGAGACGCAGAATTTTAAAACGCCTCTTGAAAGGCCTGCGCCTCTTATTTGCAACTTTAAGGCGATGCCTTTGAAGCTGAAATCTAGTGTACCTCCTTCCAATTCATGTTCTCCTGATATATTGGCCACAATCTGGCGAAAATTTTCAGAATGCACAAAATTGGGCTTTGTAACAGGACAACATGCCGTCGACAGAGTTGGCACAAAGTAACGTCTCCGGAGAGCAAATCAAAGAGCGAGAAGTGGCGCAGATGTTTCGAGACAGTGACTGTTTAACGAAGAGACACAGAATTTTAGAACGCCTCTTGAAAGGCCCGCGCCTCTTATTTGCAACTTTAAGGCGTTTCCTTTGAAGCTGAAATTTAGTATACCTCTTTCCACTTCATGTTCTCCTGATATATTGGCCAAAATCTGGCGAAAATTTTCAGAATGCACAAAATTGGACTTTGTAACAGGAGAACATGCCGTCGAAAGAGATGGCACAACGTAACGTCTCCGGAGAGCAAATCAAGGAGCGAGAAGTGGCACAGATGTTTCGAGACAGTGACTGTTTAACGAAGAGACGCAGAATTTTAGAACGCCTCTTGAAAGGCCCGCGCCTCTTATTTGCAACTTTAATGCGATGCCTTTGAAGCTGAAATTTAGTATACCTCTTTCCACTTCATGTTCTCCTGATATATTGGCCAAAATCTGGCGAAAATTTTCAGAATGCACAAAATTGGACTTTGTAACAGGAGAACATGCCGTCGAAAGAGATGGCACAAAGTAACGTCTCCGGAGAGCAAATCAAAGAGCGAGAAGTGGCGCAGAATTTTCGAGACAGTGACTGTCTAACGAAGAGACGCAGAATTTTCGAACGCCTCTTGAAAGGCATGCGCCTCTTATTTGCAACTTTAAGGCGATGCCTTTGTAGCTGAAATCTAGTATACCTCGTTCCACTTCATGTTCTCCTGATATATTGGCCAAAATCTGGCGAAAATTTTCAGAATGCACAAAATTGGACTTTGTAACAGGAGAACATGCCGTCGAAATAGATGGCACAATGTAACATCTCCGGAGAGCAAATCAAAGAGCGAGATGTGGCGCAGATGTTTCGAGACAGTGGCTGTTTAACGAAGAGACGCAGAATTTTCGAACGCCTCCTGAAAGGCATGCGCCTCTTATTTGCAACTTTAAGGCGATGCCTTTGAAGCTGAAATCTAGTATACCTCCTTCCACTTCATGTTCTCCTGATATATTGGCCACAATCTGGAGAAAATTTTCAGAATGCACAAAATTGGGCTTTGTAACAGGACAACATGCCGTCGACAGAGATGGCACAAAGTAACGTCTCCGGAGAGCAAATCAAAGAGCGAGAAGTGGCGCAGATGTTTCGCGACAGTGACTGTTTAACGAAGAGACGCAGAATTTTAGAACGCCTCTTGAAAGGCCCGCGCCTCTTATTTGCAACTTTAATGCGATGCCTTTGAATCTGAAATTTAGTATACCTCATTCCAATTCATGTTCTCCTGATATGTTGGCCAAAATCTGGCGAAAATTTTCAGATTGCACAAAATTGTGCTTTGTAACAGGCGAACATGCCGTCGAAAGAGATGGCACAAAGTAACGTCTCCGGAGAGCAAATCAAAGAGCGAGAAGTGGCGCAGAATTTTCGAGACAGTGACTGTCTAACGAAGAGACGCAGAATTTTCGAACGCCTCTTGAAAGGCATGCGCCTCTTATTTGCAACTTTAAGGCGATGCCTTTGTAGCTGAAATCTAGTATACCTCGTTCCACTTCATGTTCTCCTGATATATTGGCCAAAATCTGGCGAAAAAATTCAGAATGCACAAAATTGGACTTTGTAACAGGAGAACGTGCCGTCGAAAGAGATGGCACAATGTAACATCTCCGGAGAGCAAATCAAAGAGCGAGATGTGGCGCAGATGTTTCGAGACAGTGGCTGTTTAACGAAGAGACGCAGAATTTTCGAACGCCTCCTGAAAGGCATGCGCCTCTTATTTGCAACTTTAATGCGATGCCTTTGAAGCTGAAATTTAGTATACCTCATTCCAATTCATGTTCTCCTGATATGTTGGCCAAAATCTGGCGAAAATTTTCAGATTGCACAAAATTGGGCTTTGTAACAGGCGAACATGCCGTCGAAAGAGATGGTACAAAGTAACGTCTCCGGAGAGCAAATCAAAGAGCGAGAAGTGGCGCAGAAGTTTCGAGACAGTGACTGTCTAACGAAGAGACGCAGAATTTTCGAACGCCTCTTGAAAGGCATGCGCCTCTTATTTGCAACTTTAAGGCGATGCCTTTGTAGCTGAAATCTAGTATACCTCGTTCCACTTCATGTTCTCCTGATATATTGGCCAAAATCTGGCGAAAAATTTCAGAATGCACAAAATTGGACTTTGTAACAGGAGAACGTGCCGTCGAAAGAGATGGCACAATGTAACATCTCCGGAGAGCAAATCAAAGAGCGAGATGTGGCGCAGATGTTTCGAGACAGTGGCTGTTTAACGAAGAGACGCAGAATTTTCGAACGCCTCCTGAAAGGCATGCGCCTCTTATTTGCAACTTTAATGCGATGCCTTTGAAGCTGAAATTTAGTATACCTCATTCCAATTCATGTTCTCCTGATATGTTGGCCAAAATCTGGCGAAAATTTTCAGATTGCACAAAATTGGGCTTTGTAACAGGCGAACATGCCGTCGAAAGAGATGGTACAAAGTAACGTCTCCGGAGAGCAAATCAAAGAGCGAGAAGTGGCGCAGAAGTTTCGAGACAGTGACTGTTTAACGAAGAGACGCAGAATTTTAGAACGCCTCTTGAAAGGCCCGCGCCTCTTATTTGCAACTTTAATGCGATGCCTTTGAATCTGAAATTTAGTATACCTCATTCCAATTCATGTTCTCATGATATATTGGCCAAAATCTGGCGAAAATTTTCAGATTGCACAAAATTGGGCTTTGTAACAGGACAACATGCCGTCGACAGAGATGGCACAAAGTAACGTCTCCGGAGAGCAAATCAAATAGCAAGAAGTGGCGCAGATGATTCGAGACAGTGACTGTCTAACGAAGAGACGCAGAATTTTAAAACGCCTCTTGAAAGGCCTGCGCCTCTTATTTGCAACTTTAAGGCGATGCCTTTGAAGCTGAAATCTAGTGTACCTCCTTCCAATTCATGTTCTCCTGATATATTGGCCACAATCTGGCGAAAATTTTCAGAATGCACAAAATTGGGCTTTGTAACAGGACAACATGCCGTCGACAGAGTTGGCACAAAGTAACGTCTCCGGAGAGCAAATCAAAGAGCGAGAAGTGGCGCAGATGTTTCGAGACAGTGACTGTTTAACGAAGAGACACAGAATTTTAGAACGCCTCTTGAAAGGCCCGCGCCTCTTATTTGCAACTTTAAGGCGTTTCCTTTGAAGCTGAAATTTAGTATACCTCTTTCCACTTCATGTTCTCCTGATATATTGGCCAAAATCTGGCGAAAATTTTCAGAATGCACAAAATTGGACTTTGTAACAGGAGAACATGCCGTCGAAAGAGATGGCACAACGTAACGTCTCCGGAGAGCAAATCAAAGAGCGAGAAGTGGCACAGATGTTTCGAGACAGTGACTGTTTAACGAAGAGACGCAGAATTTTAGAACGCCTCTTGAAAGGCCCGCGCCTCTTATTTGCAACTTTAATGCGATGCCTTTGAAGCTGAAATTTAGTATACCTCTTTCCACTTCATGTTCTCCTGATATATTGGCCAAAATCTGGCGAAAATTTTCAGAATGCACAAAATTGGACTTTGTAACAGGAGAACATGCCGTCGAAAGAGATGGCACAATGTAACATCTCCGGAGAGCAAATCAAAGAGCGAGATGTGGCGCAGATGTTTCGAGACAGTGACTGTCTAACGAAGAGACGCAGAATTTTCGAACGCCTCTTGAAAGGCATGCGCCTCTTATTTGCAACTTTAAGGCGATGCCTTTGTAGCTGAAATCTAGTATACCTCGTTCCACTTCATGTTCTCCTGATATATTGGCCAAAATCTGGCGAAAAATTTCAGAATGCACAAAATTGGACTTTGTAACAGGAGAACGTGCCGTCGAAAGAGATGGCACAATGTAACATCTCCGGAGAGCAAATCAAAGAGCGAGATGTGGCGCAGATGTTTCGAGACAGTGGCTGTTTAACGAAGAGACGCAGAATTTTCGAACGCCTCCTGAAAGGCATGCGCCTCTTATTTGCAACTTTAATGCGATGCCTTTGAAGCTGAAATTTAGTATACCTCATTCCAATTCATGTTCTCCTGATATGTTGGCCAAAATCTGGCGAAAATTTTCAGATTGCACAAAATTGGGCTTTGTAACAGGCGAACATGCCGTCGAAAGAGATGGTACAAAGTAACGTCTCCGGAGAGCAAATCAAAGAGCGAGAAGTGGCGCAGAAGTTTCGAGACAGTGACTGTTTAACGAAGAGACGCAGAATTTTAGAACGCCTCTTGAAAGGCCCGCGCCTCTTATTTGCAACTTTAATGCGATGCCTTTGAATCTGAAATTTAGTATACCTCATTCCAATTCATGTTCTCATGATATATTGGCCAAAATCTGGCGAAAATTTTCAGATTGCACAAAATTGGGCTTTGTAACAGGACAACATGCCGTCGAAAGAGATGGCACAATGTAACATCTCCGGAGAGCAAATCAAAGCGCGAGAAGTGGCACAGATGTTTCGAGACAGTGACTGTTTAACGAAGAGACGCAGAATTTTAAAACGCCTCTTGAAAGGCCTGCGCCTCTTATTTGCAACTTTAAGGCGATGCCTTTGAAGCTGAAATCTAGTATACCTCCTTCCACTTCATGTTCTCCTGATATATTGGCCACAATCTGGAGAAAATTTTCAGAATGCACAAAATTGGGCTTTGTAACAGGACAACATGCCGTCGAAAGAGATGGCACAAAGTAACGTCTCCGGAGAGCAAATCAAAGAGCGAGAAGTGGCGCAGATGTTTCGCGACAGTGACTGTTTAACGAAGAGACGCAGAATTTTAGAACGCCTCTTGAAAGGCCCGCGCCTCTTATTTGCAACTTTAATGCGATGCCTTTGAATCTGAAATTTAGTATACCTCATTCCAATTCATGTTCTCCTGATATGTTGGCCAAAATCTGGCGAAAATTTTCAGATTGCACAAAATTGGGCTTTGTAACAGGCGAACATGCCGTCGAAAGAGATGGCACAAAGTAACGTCTCCGGAGAGCAAATCAAAGAGCGAGAAGTGGCGCAGAATTTTCGAGACAGTGACTGTCTAACGAAGAGACGCAGAATTTTCGAACGCCTCTTGAAAGGCATGCGCCTCTTATTTGCAACTTTAAGGCGATGCCTTTGTAGCTGAAATCTAGTATACCTCGTTCCACTTCATGTTCTCCTGATATATTGGCCAAAATCTGGCGAAAATTTTCAGAATGCACAAAATTGGACTTTGTAACAGGAGAACATGCCGTCGAAAGAGATGGCACAACGTAACGTCTCCGGAGAGCAAATCAAAGAGCGAGAAGTGGCACAGATGTTTCGAGACAGTGACTGTTTAACGAAGAGACGCAGAATTTTAGAACGCCTCTTGAAAGGCCCGCGCCTCTTATTTGCAACTTTAATGCGATGCCTTTGAAGCTGAAATTTAGTATACCTCTTTCCACTTCATGTTCTCCTGATATATTGGCCAAAATCTGGCGAAAATTTTCAGAATGCACAAAATTGGACTTTGTAACAGGAGAACATGCCGTCGAAAGAGATGGCACAAAGTAACGTCTCCGGAGAGCAAATCAAAGAGCGAGAAGTGGCGCAGAATTTTCGAGACAGTGACTGTCTAACGAAGAGACGCAGAATTTTCGAACGCCTCTTGAAAGGCATGCGCCTCTTATTTGCAACTTTAAGGCGATGCCTTTGTAGCTGAAATCTAGTATACCTCGTTCCACTTCATGTTCTCCTGATATATTGGCCAAAATCTGGCGAAAATTTTCAGAATGCACAAAATTGGACTTTGTAACAGGAGAACATGCCGTCGAAATAGATGGCACAATGTAACATCTCCGGAGAGCAAATCAAAGAGCGAGAAGTGGCGCAGATGTTTCGCGACAGTGACTGTTTAACGAAGAGACGCAGAATTTTAGAACGCCTCTTGAAAGGCCCGCGCCTCTTATTTGCAACTTTAATGCGATGCCTTTGAAGCTGAAATTTAGTATACCTCATTCCAATTCATGTTCTCCTGATATGTTGGCCAAAATCTGGCGAAAATTTTCAGATTGCACAAAATTGGGCTTTGTAACAGGCGAACATGCCGTCGAAAGAGATGGTACAAAGTAACGTCTCCGGAGAGCAAATCAAAGAGCGAGAAGTGGCGCAGAAGTTTCGAGACAGTGACTGTTTAACGAAGAGACGCAGAATTTTAGAACGCCTCTTGAAAGGCCCGCGCCTCTTATTTGCAACTTTAATGCGATGCCTTTGAATCTGAAATTTAGTATACCTCATTCCAATTCATGTTCCCATGATATATTGGCCAAAATCTGGCGAAAATTTTCAGATTGCACAAAATTGGGCTTTGTAACAGGACAACATGCCGTCGACAGAGATGGCACAAAGTAACGTCTCCGGAGAGCAAATCAAATAGCAAGAAGTGGCGCAGATGTTTCGAGACAGTGACTGTCTAACGAAGAGACGCAGAATTTTAAAACGCCTCTTGAAAGGCCTGCGCCTCTTATTTGCAACTTTAAGGCGATGCCTTTGAAGCTGAAATCTAGTGTACCTCCTTCCAATTCATGTTCTCCTGATATATTGGCCACAATCTGGCGAAAATTTTCAGTATGCACAAAATTGGGCTTTGTAACAGGACAACATGCCGTCGACAGAGTTGGCACAAAGTAACGTCTCCGGAGAGCAAATCAAAGAGCGAGAAGTGGCGCAGATGTTTCGAGACAGTGACTGTTTAACGAAGAGACACAGAATTTTAGAACGCCTCTTGAAAGGCCCGCGCCTCTTATTTGCAACTTTAAGGCGTTTCCTTTGAAGCTGAAATTTAGTATACCTCTTTCCACTTCATGTTCTCCTGATATATTGGCCAAAATCTGGCGAAAATTTTCAGAATGCACAAAATTGGACTTTGTAACAGGAGAACATGCCGTCGAAAGAGATGGCACAACGTAACGTCTCCGGAGAGCAAATCAAAGAGCGAGAAGTGGCACAGATGTTTCGAGACAGTGACTGTTTAACGAAGAGACGCAGAATTTTAGAACGCCTCTTGAAAGGCCCGCGCCTCTTATTTGCAACTTTAATGCGATGCCTTTGAATCTGAAATTTAGTATACCTCATTCCAATTCATGTTCTCCTGATATGTTGGCCAAAAACTGGCGAAAATTTTCAGATTGCACAAAATTGGGCTTTGTAACAGGAGAACATGCCGTCGAAAGAGATGGCACAATGTAACATCTCCGGAGAGCAAATCAAAGAGCGAGAAGTGGCACAGATGTTTCGAGACAGTGACTGTTTAACGAAGAGACGCAGAATTTTAAAACGCCTCTTGAAAGGCCGCGCCTCTTATTTGCAACTTTAATGCGATGCCTTTGAATCTGAAATTTAGTATACCTCATTCCAAATCATGTTCTCATGATATATTGGCCAAAATCTGGCGAAAATTTTCAGATTGCACAAAATTGGGCTTTGTAACAGGACAACATGCCGTCGACAGAGATGGCACAAAGTAACGTCTCCGGAGAGCAAATCAAATAGCAAGAAGTGGCACAGATGTTTCGAGACAGTGACTGTTTAACGAAGAGACGCAGAATTTTAAAACGCCTCTTGAAAGGCCCGCCCCTCTTATTTGCAACTTTAATGCGATGCCTTTGAATCTGAAATTTAGTATACCTCATTCCAAATCATGTTCTCATGATATATTGGCCACAATCTGGGCGAAAATTTTCAGAATGCACAAAATTGGGCTTTGTAACAGGACAACATGCCGTCGACAGAGTTGGCACAAAGTAACGTCTCCGGAGAGCAAATCAAAGAGCGAGAAGTGGCGCAGATGTTTCGAGACAGTGACTGTTTAACGAAGAGACACAGAATTTTAGAACGCCTCTTGAAAGCCCGCGCCTCTTATTTGCAACTTTAAGGCGATGCCTTTGTAGCTGAAATCTAGTATACCTCGTTCCACTTCATGTTCTCCTGATATATTGGCCAAAATCTGGCGAAAATTTTCAGAATGCACAAAATTGGACTTTGTAACAGGAGAACATGCCGTCGAAAGAGATGGCACAATGTAACATCTCCGGAGAGCAAATCAAAGAGCGAGATGTGGCGCAGATGTTTCGAGACAGTGGCTGTTTAACGAAGAGACGCAGAATTTTCGAACGCCTCCTGAAGGGCATGCGCCTCTTATTTGCAACTTTAAGGCGATGCCTTTGAAGCTGAAATCTAGTATACCTCCATCCACTTCATGTTCTCCTGATATATTGGCCACAATCTGGAGAATATTTTCAGAATGCACAAAATTGGGCTTTGTAACAGGACAACATGCCGTCGACAGAGATGTCACAAAGTAACGTCTCCGGAGAGCAAATCAAAGAGCGAGAAGTGGCGCAGATGTTTCGCGACAGTGACTGTTTAACGAAGAGACGCAGAATTTTAGAACGCCTCTTGAAAGGCCCGCGCCTCTTATTTGCAACTTTAATGCGATGCCTTTGAAGCTGAAATTTAGTATACCTCATTCCAATTCATGTTCTCCTGATATGTTGGCCAAAATCTGGCGAAAATTTTCAGATTGCACAAAATTGGGCTTTGTAACAGGCGAACATGCCGTCGAAAGAGATGGTACAAAGTAACGTCTCCGGAGAGCAAATCAAAGAGCGAGAAGTGGCGCAGAAGTTTCGAGACAGTGACTGTTTAACGAAGAGACGCAGAATTTTAGAACGCCTCTTGAAAGGCCCGCGCCTCTTATTTGCAACTTTAATGCGATGCCTTTGAATCTGAAATTTAGTATACCTCATTCCAATTCATGTTCTCATGATATATTGGCCAAAATCTGGCGAAAATTTTCAGATTGCACAAAATTGGGCTTTGTAACAGGACAACATGCCGTCGACAGAGATGGCACAAAGTAACGTCTCCGGAGAGCAAATCAAATAGCAAGAAGTGGCGCAGAAGTTCCGAGACAGTGGCTGTTTAACGAAGAGACGCAGAATTTTCGAACGCCTCCTGAAAGGCATGCGCCTCTTATTTGCAACTTTAAGGCGATGCCTTTGAAGCTGAAATCTAGTATACCTCCTTCCACTTCATGTTCTCCTGATATATTGGCCACAATCTGGAGAAAATTTTCAGAATGCACAAAATTGGGCTTTGTAACAGGACAACATGCCGTCGAAAGAGATGGTACAAAGAAACGTCTCCGGAGAGCAAATCAAAGAGCGAGAAGTGGCGCAGAAGTTTCGAGACAGTGACTGTTTAACGAAGAGGCGCAGAATTTTAAAACGCCTCTTGAAAGGCCCGCGCCTCTTATTTGCAACTTTAATGCGATGCCTTTGAATCTGAAATTTAGTATACCTCATTCCAATTCATGTTCTCCTGATATGTTGGCCAAAATCTGGCGAAAATTTTCAGATTGCACAAAATTGTGCTTTGTAACAGGACAACATGCCGTCGACAGAGATGGCACAAAGTAACGTCTCCGGAGAGCAAATCAAATAGCAAGAAGTGGCGCAGAAGTTCCGAGACAGTGGCTGTTTAACGAAGAGACGCAGAATTTTAAAACGCCTCTTGAAAGGCCCGCGCCTCTTATTTGCAACTTTATTGCGATGCCTTTGAATCTGAAATTTAGTATACCTCATTCCAATTCATGTTCTCCTGATATGTTGGCCAAAATCTGGCGAAAATTTTCAGATTGCACAAAATTGGGCTTTGTAACAGGCGAACATGCCGTCGAAAGAGATGGCACAAAGTAACATCTCCGGAGAGCAAATCAAAGAGCGAGAAGTGGCGCAGAATTTTCGAGACAGTGACTGTCTAACGAAGAGACGCAGAATTTTCGAACGCCTCTTGAAAGGCATGCGCCTCTTATTTGCAACTTTAAGGCGATGCCTTTGTAGCTGAAATCTAGTATACCTCGTTCCACTTCATGTTCTCCTGATATATTGGCCAAAATCTGGCGAAAATTTTCAGAATGCACAAAATTGGACTTTGTAACAGGAGAACATGCCGTCGAAATAGATGGCACAATGTAACATCTCCGGAGAGCAAATCAAAGAGCGAGATGTGGCGCAGATGTTTCGAGACAGTGGCTGTTTAACGAAGAGACGCAGAATTTTCGAACGCCTCCTGAAAGGCATGCGCCTCTTATTTGCAACTTTAAGGCGATGCCTTTGAAGCTGAAATCTAGTATACCTCCTTCCACTTCATGTTCTCCTGATATATTGGCCACAATCTGGAGAAAATTTTCAGAATGCACAAAATTGGGCTTTGTAACAGGACAACATGCCGTCGACAGAGATGGCACAAAGTAACGTCTCCGGAGAGCAAATCAAAGAGCGAGAAGTGGCGCAGATGTTTCGCGACAGTGACTGTTTAACGAAGAGACGCAGAATTTTAGAACGCCTCTTGAAAGGCCCGCGCCTCTTATTTGCAACTTTAATGCGATGCCTTTGAATCTGAAATTTAGTATACCTCATTCCAATTCATGTTCTCCTGATATGTTGGCCAAAATCTGGCGAAAATTTTCAGATTGCACAAAATTGGGCTTTGTAACAGGCGAACATGCCGTCGAAAGAGATGGCACAAAGTAACGTCTCCGGAGAGCAAATCAAAGAGCGAGAAGTGGCGCAGAATTTTCGAGACAGTGACTGTCTAACGAAGAGACGCAGAATTTTCGAACGCCTCTTGAAAGGCATGCGCCTCTTATTTGCAACTTTAAGGCGATGCCTTTGTAGCTGAAATCTAGTATACCTCGTTCCACTTCATGTTCTCCTGATATATTGGCCAAAATCTGGCGAAAAATTTCAGAATGCACAAAATTGGACTTTGTAACAGGAGAACGTGCCGTCGAAAGAGATGGCACAATGTAACATCTCCGGAGAGCAAATCAAAGAGCGAGATTTGGCGCAGATGTTTCGAGACAGTGGCTGTTTAACGAAGAGACGCAGAATTTTCGAACGCCTCCTGAAAGGCATGCGCCTCTTATTTGCAACTTTAATGCGATGCCTTTGAAGCTGAAATTTAGTATACCTCATTCCAATTCATGTTCTCCTGATATGTTGGCCAAAATCTGGCGAAAATTTTCAGATTGCACAAAATTGGGCTTTGTAACAGGCGAACATGCCGTCGAAAGAGATGGTACAAAGTAACGTCTCCGGAGAGCAAATCAAAGAGCGAGAAGTGGCGCAGAAGTTTCGAGACAGTGACTGTTTAACGAAGAGACGCAGAATTTTAGAACGCCTCTTGAAAGGCCCGCGCCTCTTATTTGCAACTTTAATGCGATGCCTTTGAATCTGAAATTTAGTATACCTCATTCCAATTCATGTTCTCATGATATATTGGCCAAAATCTGGCGAAAATTTTCAGATTGCACAAAATTGGGCTTTGTAACAGGACAACATGCCGTCGACAGAGATGGCACAAAGTAACGTCTCCGGAGAGCAAATCAAATAGCAAGAAGTGGCGCAGATGTTTCGAGACAGTGACTGTCTAACGAAGAGACGCAGAATTTTAAAACGCCTCTTGAAAGGCCTGCGCCTCTTATTTGCAACTTTAAGGCGATGCCTTTGAAGCTGAAATCTAGTGTACCTCCTTCCAATTCATGTTCTCCTGATATATTGGCCACAATCTGGCGAAAATTTTCAGAATGCACAAAATTGGGCTTTGTAACAGGACAACATGCCGTCGACAGAGTTGGCACAAAGTAACGTCTCCGGAGAGCAAATCAAAGAGCGAGAAGTGGCGCAGATGTTTCGAGACAGTGACTGTTTAACGAAGAGACACAGAATTTTAGAACGCCTCTTGAAAGGCCCGCGCCTCTTATTTGCAACTTTAAGGCGTTTCCTTTGAAGCTGAAATTTAGTATACCTCTTTCCACTTCATGTTCTCCTGATATATTGGCCAAAATCTGGCGAAAATTTTCAGAATGCACAAAATTGGACTTTGTAACAGGAGAACATGCCGTCGAAAGAGATGGCACAACGTAACGTCTCCGGAGAGCAAATCAAAGAGCGAGAAGTGGCACAGATGTTTCGAGACAGTGACTGTTTAACGAAGAGACGCAGAATTTTAGAACGCCTCTTGAAAGGCCCGCGCCTCTTATTTGCAACTTTAATGCGATGCCTTTGAATCTGAAATTTAGTATACCTCATTCCAATTCATGTTCTCCTGATATGTTGGCCAAAAACTGGCGAAAATTTTCAGATTGCACAAAATTGGGCTTTGTAACAGGAGAACATGCCGTCGAAAGAGATGGCACAATGTAACATCTCCGGAGAGCAAATCAAAGAGCGAGAAGTGGCACAGATGTTTCGAGACAGTGACTGTTTAACGAAGAGACGCAGAATTTTAAAACGCCTCTTGAAAGGCCCGCGCCTCTTATTTGCAACTTTAATGCGATGCCTTTGAATCTGAAATTTAGTATACCTCATTCCAATTCATGTTCTCCTGATATGTTGGCCAAAATCTGGCGAAAATTTTCAGATTGCACAAAATTGGGCTTTGTAACAGGAGAATATGCCGTCGAAAGAGATGGCACAATGTAACATCTCCGGAGAGCAAATCAAAGCGCGAGAAGTGGCACAGATGTTTCGAGACAGTGACTGTTTAACGAAGAGACGCAGAATTTTAAAACGCCTCTTGAAAGGCCCGCGCCTCTTATTTGCAACTTTAATGCGATGCCTTTGAATCTGAAATTTAGTATACCTCATTCCAAATCATGTTCTCATGATATATTGGCCAAAATCTGGCGAAAATTTTCAGATTGCACAAAATTGGGCTTTGTAACAGGACAACATGCCGTCGACAGAGATGGCACAAAGTAACGTCTCCGGAGAGCAAATCAAATAGCAAGAAGTGGCGCAGAAGTTTCGAGACAGTGACTGTCTAACGAAGAGACGCAGAATTTTCGAACGCCTCTTGAAAGGCATGCGCCTCTTATTTGCAACTTTAAGGCGATGCCTTTGTAGCTGAAATCTAGTATACCTCGTTCCACTTCATGTTCTCCTGATATATTGGCCAAAATCTGGCGAAAATTTTCAGAATGCACAAAATTGGACTTTGTAACAGGAGAACATGCCGTCGAAAGAGATGGCACAACGTAACGTCTCCGGAGAGCAAATCAAAGAGCGAGAAGTGGCGCAGATGTTTCGAGACAGTGACTGTTTAACGAAGAGACGCAGAATTTTAGAACGCCTCTTGAAAGGCCTGCGCCTCTTATTTGCAACTTTAAGGCGATGCCTTTGAAGCTGATATCTAGTGTACCTCCTTCTACTTCATGTTCTCCTGATATATTGGCCAAAATGTGGCGAAAATTTTCAGAATGCACAAAATTGGACTTTGTAACAGGAGAACCTGCCGTCGAAAGAGATGGCACAATGTAACATCTCCGGAGAGCAAATCAAAGAGCGAGATGTGGCGCAGATGTTTCGAGACAGTGGCTGTTTAACGAAGAGACGCAGAATTTTCGAACGCCTCCTGAAAGGCATGCGCCTCTTATTTGCAACTTTAACGCGATGCCTTTGTAGCTGAAATCTAGTATACCTCGTTCCACTTCATGTTCTCCTGATATATTGGCCAAAATCTGGCGAAAATTTTCAGAATGCACAAAATTGGACTTTGTAACAGGCGAACATGCCGTCGAAAGAGATGGTACAAAGTAACGTCTCCGGAGAGCAAATCAAAGAGCGAGAAGTGGCGCAGAAGTTTCGAGACAGTGACTGTTTAACGAAGAGACGCAGAATTTTAGAACGCCTCTTGAAAGGCCTGCGCCTCTTATTTGCAACTTTAAGGCGATGCCTTTGAAGCTGAAATCTAGTGTACCTCCTTCCAATTCATGTTCTCCTGATATATTGGCCACAATCTGGCGAAAATTTTCAGAATGCACAAAATTGGGCTTTGTAACAGGACAACATGCCGTCGACAGAGTTGGCACAAAGTAACGTCTCCGGAGAGCAAATCAAAGAGCGAGAAGTGGCGCAGATGTTTCGAGACAGTGACTGTTTAACGAAGAGACACAGAATTTTAGAACGCCTCTTGAAAGGCCCGCGCCTCTTATTTGCAACTTTAAGGCGTTTCCTTTGAAGCTGAAATTTAGTATACCTCTTTCCACTTCATGTTCTCCTGATATATTGGCCAAAATCTGGCGAAAATTTTCAGAATGCACAAAATTGGACTTTGTAACAGGAGAACATGCCGTCGAAAGAGATGGCACAACGTAACGTCTCCGGAGAGCAAATCAAAGAGCGAGAAGTGGCACAGATGTTTCGAGACAGTGACTGTTTAACGAAGAGACGCAGAATTTTAGAACGCCTCTTGAAAGGCCCGCGCCTCTTATTTGCAACTTTAATGCGATGCCTTTGAAGCTGAAATTTAGTATACCTCTTTCCACTTCATGTTCTCCTGATATATTGGCCAAAATCTGGCGAAAATTTTCAGAATGCACAAAATTGGACTTTGTAACAGGAGAACATGCCGTCGAAAGAGATGGCACAAAGTAACGTCTCCGGAGAGCAAATCAAAGAGCGAGAAGTGGCGCAGAATTTTCGAGACAGTGACTGTCTAACGAAGAGACGCAGAATTTTCGAACGCCTCTTGAAAGGCATGCGCCTCTTATTTGCAACTTTAAGGCGATGCCTTTGTAGCTGAAATCTAGTATACCTCGTTCCACTTCATGTTCTCCTGATATATTGGCCAAATCTGGCGAAAATTTTCAGAATGCACAAAATTGGACTTTGTAACAGGAGAACATGCCGTCGAAATAGATGGCACAATGTAACGTCTCCGGAGAGCAAATCAAAGAGCGAGAAGTGGCGCAGATGTTTCGC
>NW_027485121.1:0-53357 GCF_050908995.1 Andrena cerasifolii | reverse complement strand
TATTGAAAACCAAATATTGAAAAACCGAAATTGAAAAACCAATATCGAAAAACTGATATCGACAAACTGATATTGAAAAACCGATATTGAAAAACCGATATTGAAAAACCGATATTGAATCCGATATTAGAACCGATATTCAATAACCGATATTGAAACCGATATTAGAACCGATATTGAAAAACTGATATCGAAAAACTGATATTGAAAAACCGATATTGAAAAACCGATATTGAAACCCATATTGCAAAACCGATATTGAAAAACGGATATTGAAAAACCAATATTGAAAAACTCATATTGAAAAACCGATATTGAAAAACCGATATTGAAAAACCGATATTGAAAAACCTATATCGAAAAACTGATATTGCAAAACCGATATTGAAAAACCGATATTGAATCCGATATTAGAACCGATATTCAAAAACCGATATTGAAAAACCTATATCGAAAAACTGATATTGAAAAACCGATATTGAAAAACAAATATTGAAAAACCGATATTGAAAAACCGATATTAAATCCGATATTAGAACCGATATTGAAAAACCGATATTGAAAAACATATATTGAAAAACTGATATCGAAAAACTGATATTGAAAAACCGATATTGAAAAACCGATATTGAAAAACAAATATTGAAAAACAAATATTGAAAAACCGATATTGAAAAACCGATATTGAATCTGATATTAGAACCGATATTGCAAAACCGATATTGAAAAACCTATATCGAAAAACTGATATTGCAAAACCCATATTGCAAAACCGATATTGAAAAACTGATATCGAAAAACTGATATTGAAAAACCGATATTGAAAACCTATATCGAAAAACTGATATTGAAAAACCGATATTGAAAAACCGATATTGAAAAACCGATATTGAAAAACCTATATCGAAAAACTGATATTGCAAAACCGATATTGAAAAACCGATATTGAATCCGATATTAGAACCGATATTCAAAAACCGATATTGAAAACCAAATATTGAGAAACTGATATTGAAAAACCGATATTGAAAAACCTATATCGAAAAACTGATATTGCAAAACCGATATTGAAAAACCGATATTGAAAAACCGATATTGAAAAACCTATATCGAAAAACTGATATTGCAAAACCGATATTGCAAAACCGATATTGAATCCGATATTAGAACCGATATTCAAAAACCGATATTGAATCCGATATTAGAACCGATATTCAAAAACCGATATTGAAAACCAAATATTGAAAAACCGATATTGAAACCGATATTGCAAAACCGATATTGAAAAACGGATATTGAAAAACCAATATTGAAAAACTCATATTGAAAAACCGATATTGAAAAAGCGATATTGAGAAACCAATATTGAGAAACCAATATTGAAAAACTTATATCGAAAAACTGATATTGCAAAACTGATATTGAAAAACCGATATTGAATCCGATATTAGAACCGATATTCAAAAACCGATATTGAAAACCAAATATTGAAAAACTGATATTGAAAAACCGAAATTGAAAAACCTATATCGAAAAACTGATATCGAAAAACTGATATTGAAAAACCGATATTGAAAAACCGATATTGAAAAACCGATATTGAATCCGATATTAGAACCGATATTCAATAACCGATATTGAAACCGATATTAGAACCGATATTGAAAAACTGATATCGAAAAACTGATATTGAAAAACCGATATTGAAAAACCGATATTGAAAAACAAATATTGAAAAACCGATATTGAAAAACCGATATTGAATCCGATATTGAAAAACCGATATTGAAAAACAAATATTGAAAAACTGATATTGAAAAACCGATATTGAAAAACAAATATTGAAAAACCGATATTGAAAAACCGATATTAAATCCGATATTAGAACCGATATTGAAAAACCGATATTGAAAAACATATATTGAAAAACTGATATCGAAAAACTGATATTGCAAAACTGATATTGAAAAACCGATATTGAATCCGATATTAGAACCGATATTCAAAAACCGATATTGAAAACCAAATATTGAAAAACTGATATTGAAAAACCGATATTGAAAAACCGATATTGAATCCGATATTAGAACCGATATTCAATAACCGATATTGAAACCGATATTAGAACCGATATTGAAAAACTGATATTGAAAAACCGATATTGAAAAACAAATATTGAAAAACTCATATTGAAAAACCGATATTGAAAAAGCGATATTGAGAAACCAATATTGAGAAACCAATATTGAAAAACTTATATCGAAAAACTGATATTGCAAAACTGATATTGAAAAACCGATATTGAATCCGATATTAGAACCGATATTCAAAAACCGATATTGAAAACCAAATATTGAAAAACTGATATTGAAAAACCGAAATTGAAAAACCTATATCGAAAAACTGATATCGAAAAACTGATATTGAAAAACCGATATTGAAAAACATATATTGAAAAACTGATATTGCAAAACCGATATTGAAAAACCGATATTGAATCCGATATTAGAACCGATGTTCAAAAACCTATATTGAATCCGATATTAGAACCGATATTCAAAAACAAATATTGAAAAACTGATATTGAAAAACCGATATTGAAAAACCGATATTGAAAAACCGATATTGAAAAACCTATATCGAAAAACTGATATTGCAAAACCGATATTGAAAAACCGATATTGAATCCGATATTAGAACCGATATTGAAAAATAAATATTGAAAAACTGATATCGAAAAACTGATATTGAAAAACCGATATTGAAAAACAAATATTGAAAAACAAATATTGAAAAACCGATATTGAAAAACCGATATTGAAAAACAAATATTGAAAAACTGATATTGAAAAACCGATATTGAAAAACAAATATTGAAAAACCGATATTGAAAAACCGATATTAAATCCGATATTAGAACCGATATTGAAAAACCGATATTGAAAAATAAATATTGAAAAACTGATATCGAAAAACTGATATTGAAAAACCGATATTAGAACCGATATTGAAAAACCGATATTGAAAAACCTATATCGAAAAACTGATATTGCAAAACCGATATTGAAAAACCGATATTGAATCCGATATTAGAACCGATATTCAAAAACCGATATTGAATCCGATATTAGAACCGATATTCAAAAACCGATATTGAAAACCAAATATTGAAAAACTGATATTGAAAAACCGAAATTGAAAAACCTATATCGAAAAACTGATATCGAAACACTGATATTGAAAAACCGATATTGAAAAACCGATATTGAAAAACAAATATTGAAAAACCGATATTGAAAAACCGATTTTAAATCCGATATTAGAACCGATATTGAAAAATAAATATTGAAAAACTGATATCGAAAAACTGATATTGAAAAACCGATATTGAAAAACAAATATTGAAAAACAAATATTGAAAAACCGATATTGAAAAACCGATATTGAATCCGATATTGAAAAACCGATATTGAAAAACAAATATTGAAAAACTGATATTGAAAAACCGATATTGAAAAACAAATATTGAAAAACCGATATTGAAAAACCGATATTAAATCCGATATTAGAACCGATATTGAAAAACCGATATTGAAAAACATATATTGAAAAACTGATATCGAAAAACTGATATTGCAAAACTGATATTGAAAAACCGATATTGAATCCGATATTAGAACCGATATTCAAAAACCGATATTGAAAACCAAATATTGAAAAACTGATATTGAAAAACCGATATTGAAAAACCGATATTGAATCCGATATTAGAACCGATATTCAATAACCGATATTGAAACCGATATTAGAACCGATATTGAAAAACTGATATTGAAAAACCGATATTGAAAAACAAATATTGAAAAACTCATATTGAAAAACCGATATTGAAAAAGCGATATTGAGAAACCAATATTGAGAAACCAATATTGAAAAACTTATATCGAAAAACTGATATTGCAAAACTGATATTGAAAAACCGATATTGAATCCGATATTAGAACCGATATTCAAAAACCGATATTGAAAACCAAATATTGAAAAACTGATATTGAAAAACCGAAATTGAAAAACCTATATCGAAAAACTGATATCGAAAAACTGATATTGAAAAACCGATATTGAAAAACATATATTGAAAAACTGATATTGCAAAACCGATATTGAAAAACCGATATTGAATCCGATATTAGAACCGATGTTCAAAAACCTATATTGAATCCGATATTAGAACCGATATTCAAAAACCGATATTGAAAAACAAATATTGAAAAACTGATATTGAAAAACCGATATTGAAAAACCGATATTGAAAAACCGATATTGAAAAACCTATATCGAAAAACTGATATTGCAAAACCGATATTGAAAAACCGATATTGAATCCGATATTAGAACCGATATTGAAAAATAAATATTGAAAAACTGATATCGAAAAACTGATATTGAAAAACCGATATTGAAAAACAAATATTGAAAAACAAATATTGAAAAACCGATATTGAAAAACCGATATTGAAAAACAAATATTGAAAAACTGATATTGAAAAACCGATATTGAAAAACAAATATTGAAAAACCGATATTGAAAAACCGATATTAAATCCGATATTAGAACCGATATTGAAAAACCGATATTGAAAAATAAATATTGAAAAACTGATATCGAAAAACTGATATTGAAAAACCGATATTAGAACCGATATTGAAAAACCGATATTGAAAAACCTATATCGAAAAACTGATATTGCAAAACCGATATTGAAAAACCGATATTGAATCCGATATTAGAACCGATATTCAAAAACCGATATTGAATCCGATATTAGAACCGATATTCAAAAACCGATATTGAAAACCAAATATTGAAAAACTGATATTGAAAAACCGAAATTGAAAAACCTATATCGAAAAACTGATATCGAAACACTGATATTGAAAAACCGATATTGAAAAACCGATATTGAAAAACAAATATTGAAAAACCGATATTGAAAAACCGATTTTAAATCCGATATTAGAACCGATATTGAAAAATAAATATTGAAAAACTGATATCGAAAAACTGATATTGAAAAACCGATATTGAAAAACAAATATTGAAAAACAAATATTGAAAAACCGATATTGAAAAACCGATATTGAATCCGATATTGAAAAACCGATATTGAAAAACAAATATTGAAAAACTGATATTGAAAAACCGATATTGAAAAACCGATATTGAAAAACAAATATTGAAAAACAAATATTGAAAAACCGATATTGAATCCGATATTAGAACCGATATTGAAAAACCGATATTGAAAAACATATATTGAAAAACTGATATCGAAAAACTGATATTGAAAAACCGATATTGAAAAACCGATATTGAAAAACAAATATTGAAAAACAAATATTGAAAAACCGATATTGAAAAACCGATATTGAATCCGATATTAGAACCGATATTGCAAAACCGATATGGAAAAACCTATATCGAAAGACTGATATTGCAAAACCGATATTGAAAAACCGATATTGAATCCGATATTAGAACCGATATTCAAAAACCGATATTGAAAACCAAATATTGAAAAACTGATATTGAAAAACCGATATTGAAAAACCGATATTGAAAAACCGATATTGAAAAACCTATATCGAAAAACTGATATTGCAAAACCGATATTGAAAAACCGATATTGAATCCGATATTAGAACCGATATTCAAAAACCGATATTGAAAACCAAATATTGAGAAACTGATATTGAAAAACCGATATTGAAAAATCTATATCGAAAAACTGATATTGCAAAACCGATATTGAAAAACCGATATTGAAAAACCTATATCAAAAAACTGATATTGCAAAACCGATATTGAAAAACCGATATTGAATCCGATATTAGAACCGATGTTCAAAAACCTATATTGAATCCGATATTAGAACCGATATTCAAAAACCGATATTGAAAACCAAATATTGAAAAACCAATATTGAAAAACTCATATTGAAAAACCGATATTGAAAAAGCGATTTTGAGAAACCAATATTGAGAAACCAATATTGAAAAACTTATATCGAAAAACTGATATTGCAAAACTGATATTGAAAAACCGATATTGAATCCGATATTAGAACCGATATTCAAAAACCGATATTGAAAACCAAATATTGAAAAACTGATATTGAAAAACGGAAATTGAAAAACCAATATCGAAAAACTGATATCGACAAACTGATATTGAAAAACCGATATTGAAAAACCGATATTGAAAAACCGATATTGAATCCGATATTAGAACCGATATTCAATAACCGATATTGAAACCGATATTAGAACCGATATTGAAAAACTGATATCGAAAAACTGATATTGAAAAACCGATATTGAAAAACCGATATTGAAAAACCGATATTGAAACCCATATTGCAAAACCGATATTGAAAAACGGATATTGAAAAACCAATATTGAAAAACTCATATTGAAAAACCGATATTGAAAAACCGATATTGAAAAACCGATATTGAAAAACCTATATCGAAAAACTGATATTGCAAAACCGATATTGAAAAACCGATATTGAAAACCAAATATTGAAAAACTGATATTGAAAAACCGAAATTGAAAAACCTATATCGAAAAACTGATATCGAAAAACTGATATTGAAAAACCGATATTGAAAAACCGATATTGAAAAACAAATATTGAAAAACCGATATTGAAAAACCGATTTTAAATCCGATATTAGAACCGATATTGAAAAATAAATATTGAAAAACTGATATCGAAAAACTGATATTGAAAAACCGATATTGAAAAACAAATATTGAAAAACAAATATTGAAAAACCGATATTGAAAAACCGATATTGAATCCGATATTGAAAAACCGATATTGAAAAACAAATATTGAAAAACTGATATTGAAAAACCGATATTGAAAAACCGATATTGAAAAACAAATATTGAAAAACAAATATTGAAAAACCGATATTGAAAAACCGATATTGAATCCGATATTAGAACCGATATTGAAAAACCGATATTGAAAAACATATATTGAAAAACTGATATCGAAAAACTGATATTGAAAAACCGATATTGAAAAACCGATATTGAAAAACAAATATTGAAAAACAAATATTGAAAAACCGATATTGAAAAACCGATATTGAAAAACCGATATTGAAAAACCGATATTGAAAAACCTATATCGAAAAACTGATATTGCAAAACCGATATTGCAAAACCGATATTGAAAAACCAATATTGAGAAACCAATATTGAAAAACTTATATCGAAAAACTGATATTGCAAAACTGATATTGAAAAACCGATATTGAATCCGATATTAGAACCGATATTCAAAAACCGATATTGAAAACCAAATATTGAAAAACTGATATTGAAAAACCGAAATTGAAAAACCTATATCGAAAAACTGATATCGAAAAACTGATATTGAAAAACCGATATTGAAAAACCGATATTGAAAAACCGATATTGAATCCGATATTAGAACCGATATTCAATAACCGATATTGAAACCGATATTAGAACCGATATTGAAAAACTGATATCGAAAAACTGATATTGAAAAACCGATATTGAAAAACCGATATTGAAAAACAAAGATTGAAAAACCGATATTGAAAAACCGATATTGAATCCGATATTGAAAAACCGATATTGAAAAACAAATATTGAAAAACTGATATTGAAAAACCGATATTGAAAAACAAATATTGAAAAACCGATATTGAAAAACCGATATTAAATCCGATATTAGAACCGATATTGAAAAACCGATATTGAAAAACATATATTGAAAAACTGATATCGAAAAACTGATATTGAAAAACCGATATTGAAAAACCGATATTGAAAAACAAATATTGAAAAACAAATATTGAAAAACCGATATTGAAAAACCGATATTGAAAAACAAATATTGAAAAACCGATATTGAAAAACCGATTTTAAATCCGATATTAGAACCGATATTGAAAAATAAATATTGAAAAACTGATATCGAAAAACTGATATTGAAAAACCGATATTGAAAAACAAATATTGAAAAACAAATATTGAAAAACCGATATTGAAAAACCGATATTGAATCCGATATTGAAAAACCGATATTGAAAAACAAATATTGAAAAACTGATATTGAAAAACCGATATTGAAAAACAAATATTGAAAAACCGATAATGAAACCGATATTGCAAAACCGATATTGAAAAACGGATATTGAAAAACCAATATTGAAAAACTCATATTGAAAAACCGATATTGAAAAAGCGATTTTGAGAAACCAATATTGAGAAACCAATATTGAAAAACTTATATCGAAAAACTGATATTGCAAAACTGATATTGAAAAACCGATATTGAATCCGATATTAGAACCGATATTCAAAAACCGATATTGAAAACCAAATATTGAAAAACTGATATTGAAAAACCGAAATTGAAAAACCTATATCGAAAAACTGATATCGAAAAACTGATATTGAAAAACCGATATTGAAAAACCGATATTGAATCCGATATTAGAACCGATATTCAATAACCGATATTGAAACCGATATTAGAACCGATATTGAAAAACTGATATTGAAAAACCGATATTGAAAAACAAATATTGAAAAACCGATATTGAAAAACCGATATTGAAAAATAAATATTGAAAAACTGATATCGAAAAACTGATATTGAAAAACCGATATTAGAACCGATATTGAAAAACCGATATTGAAAAACCTATATCGAAAAACTGATATTGCAAAACCGATATTGAATCCGATATTAGAACCGATATTCAAAAACCGATATTGAATCCGATATTAGAACCGATATTCAAAAACCGATATTGAATCCGATATTAGAACCGATATTCAAAAACCGATATTGAAAACCAAATATTGAAAAACTGATATTGAAAAACCGAAATTGAAAAACCTATATCGAAAAACTGATATCGAAAAACTGATATTGAAAAACCGATATTGAAAAACCGATATTGAAAAACAAATATTGAAAAACCGATATTGAAAAACCGATTTTAAATCCGATATTGAATCCGATATTAGAACCGATATTCAAAAACCGATATTGAAAACCAAATATTGAGAAACTGATATTGAAAAACCGATATTGAAAAACCTATATCGAAAAAATGATATTGCAAAACCGATATTGAAAAACCGATATTGAAAAACCTATATCAAAAAACTGATATTGCAAAACCGATATTGAAAAACCGATATTGAATCCGATATTAGAACCGATGTTCAAAAACCTATATTGAATCCGATATTAGAACCGATATTCAAAAACCGATATTGAAAAACAAATATTGAAAAACTGATATTGAAAAACCGATATTGAAAAACCGATATTGAAAAACCGATATTGAAAAACCTATATCGAAAAACTGATATTGCAAAACCGATATTGAAAAACCGATATTGAATCCGATATTAGAACCGATATTGAAAAATAAATATTGAAAAACTGATATCGAAAAACTGATATTGAAAAACCGATATTGAAAAACAAATATTGAAAAACAAATATTGAAAAACCGATATTGAAAAACCGATATTGAAAAACAAATATTGAAAAACTGATATTGAAAAACCGATTTTGAAAAACAAATATTGAAAAACCGATATTGAAAAACCGATATTAAATCCGATATTAGAACCGATATTGAAAAACCGATATTGAAAAACATATATTGAAAAACTGATATCGAAAAACTGATATTGAAAAACCGATATTGAAAAACCGATATTGAAAAACAAATATTGAAAAACAAATATTGAAAAACCGATATTGAAAAACCGATATTGAATCCGATATTAGAACCGATATTGCAAAACCGATATTGAAAAACCTATATCGAAAGACTGATATTGCAAAACCGATATTGAAAAACCGATATTGAATCCGATATTAGAACCGATATTCAAAAACCGATATTGAAAACCAAATATTGAAAAACTGATATTGAAAAACCGATATTGAAAAACCGATATTGAAAAACCGATATTGAAAAACCTATATCGAAAAACTGATATTGCAAAACCGATATTGAAAAACCGATATTGAATCCGATATTAGAACCGATATTCAAAAACCGATATTGAAAACCAAATATTGAGAAACTGATATTGAAAAACCGATATTGAAAAACCTATATCGAAAAACTGATATTGCAAAACCGATATTGAAAAACCGATATTGAAAAACCTATATCAAAAAACTGATATTGCAAAACCGATATTGAAAAACCGATATTGAATCCGATATTAGAACCGATGTTCAAAAACCTATATTGAATCCGATATTAGAACCGATATTCAAAAACCGATATTGAAAAACAAATATTGAAAAACTGATATTGAAAAACCGATATTGAAAAACATATATCGAAAAACTGATATTGCAAAACCGATATTGAAAAACCGATATTGAAAAACCGATATTGAATCCGATATTAGAACCGATATTGAAAAACCGATTTTGAAAAACCTATATCGAAAAACTGATATTGCAAAACCGATATTGAAAAACCTATATCGAAAAACTGATATTGCAAAACCGATATTGAAAAACCGATATTGAATCCGATATTAGAACCGATATTCAAAAAGCGATATTGAAAACCAAATATTGAGAAACTGATATTGAAAAACCGATATTGAAAAACCTATATCGAAAAACTGATATTGCAAAACCGATATTGAAAAACCGATATTGAAAAACCGATATTGAAAAACCTATATCGAAAAACTGATATTGCAAAACCGATATTGAAAAACCGATATTGAATCCGATATTAGAACCGATATTCAAAAACCGATATTGAATCCGATATTAGAACCGATATTCAAAAACCGATATTGAAAACCAAATATTGAAAAAACCGATATTGAAACCGATATTGCAAAACCGATATTGAAAAACGGATATTGAAAAACCAATATTGAAAAACTCATATTGAAAAACCGATATTGAAAAAGCGATTTTGAGAAACCAATATTGAGAAACCAATATTGAAAAACTTATATCGAAAAACTGATATTGCAAAACTGATATTGAAAAACCGATATTGAATCCGATATTAGAACCGATATTCAAAAACCGATATTGAAAACCAAATATTGAAAAACCGAAATTGAAAAACCTATATCGAAAAACTGATATCGACAAACTGATATTGAAAAACCGATATTGAAAAACTGATATTGAAAAACCGATATTGAATCCGATATTAGAACCGATATTCAATAACCGATATTGAAACCGATATTAGAACCGATATTGAAAAACTGATATCGAAAAACTGATATTGAAAAACCGATATTGAAAAACCGATATTGAAAAACCGATATTGAAACCCATATTGCAAAACCGATATTGAAAAACGGATATTGAAAAACCAATATTGAAAAACTCATATTGAAAAACCGATATTGAAAAACCGATATTGAAAGACCGATAATGAAAAACCTATATCGAAAAACTGATATTGCAAAACCGATATTGAAAAACCGATATTGAATCCGATATTAGAACCGATATTCAAAAACCGATATTGAAAAACCTATATCGAAAAACTGATATTGAAAAACCGATATTGAAAAACAAATATTGAAAAACCGATATTGAAAAACCGATATTGAAAAACCTATATCGAAAAACTGATATTGCAAAACCGATATTGAAAAACCGATATTGAATCCGATATTAGAACCGATATTCAAAAACCGATATTGAAAACCAAATATTGAGAAACTGATATTGAAAAACCGATATTGAAAAACCTATATCGAAAAACTGATATTGAAAAACCGATATTGAAAAACCGATATTGAATCCGATATTAGAACCGATGTTCAAAAACCTATATTGAATCCGATATTAGAACCGATATTCAAAAACCGATATTGAATCCGATATTAGAACCGATATTCAAAAACCGATATTGAAAACCAAATATTGAAAAAACCGATATTGAAACCGATATTGCAAAACCGATATTGAAAAACGGATATTGAAAAACCAATATTGAAAAACTCATATTGAAAAACCGATATTGAAAAAGCGATTTTGAGAAACCAATATTGAGAAACCAATATTGAAAAACTTATATCGAAAAACTGATATTGCAAAACTGATATTGAAAAACCGATATTGAATCCGATATTAGAACCGATATTCAAAAACCGATATTGAAAACCAAATATTGAAAAACTGATATTGAAAAACCGAAATTGAAAAACCTATATCGAAAAACTGATATCGACAAACTGATATTGAAAAACCGATATTGAAAAACCGATATTGAAAAACCGATATTGAATCCGATATTAGAACCGATATTCAATAACCGATATTGAAACCGATATTAGAACCGATATTGAAAAACTGATATCGAAAAACTGATATTGAAAAACCGATATTGAAAAACCGATATTGAAAAACCGATATTGAAACCCATATTGCAAAACCGATATTGAAAAACGGATATTGAAAAACCAATATTGAAAAACTCATATTGAAAAACCGATATTGAAAAACCGATATTGAAAAACCGATATTGAAAAACCTATATCGAAAAACTGATATTGCAAAACCGATATTGAAAAACCGATATTGAATCCGATATTAGAACCGATATTCAAAAACCGATATTGAAAAACCTATATCGAAAAACTGATATTGAAAAACCGATATTGAAAAACAAATATTGAAAAACCGATATTGAAAAACCGATATTAAATCCGATATTAGAACCGATATTGAAAAACCGATATTGAAAAACATATATTGAAAAACTGATATCGAAAAACTGATATTGAAAAACCGATATTGAAAAACCGATATTGAAAAACAAATATTGAAAAACAAATATTGAAAAACCGATATTGAAAAACCGATATTGAATCCGATATTAGAACCGATATTGCAAAACCGATATTGAAAAACCTATATCGAAAAACTGATATTGCAAAACCCATATTGCAAAACCGATATTGAAAAACTGATATCGAAAAACTGATATTGAAAAACCGATATTGAAAACCTATATCGAAAAACTGATATTGAAAAACCGATATTGAAAAACCGATATTGAAAAACCGATATTGAAAAACCTATATCGAAAAACTGATATTGCAAAACCGATATTGAAAAACCGATATTGAATCCGATATTAGAACCGATATTCAAAAACCGATATTGAAAACCAAATATTGAGAAACTGATATTGAAAAACCGATATTGAAAAACCTATATCGAAAAACTGATATTGCAAAACCGATATTGAAAAACCGATATTGAAAAACCGATATTGAAAAACCTATATCGAAAAACTGATATTGCAAAACCGATATTGCAAAACCGATATTGAAAAACCGATATTGAATCCGATATTAGAACCGATATTCAAAAACCGATATTGAATCCGATATTAGAACCGATATTCAAAAACCGATATTGAAAACCAAATATTGAAAAACCGATATTGAAACCGATATTGCAAAACCGATATTGAAAAACGGATATTGAAAAACCAATATTGAAAAACTCATATTGAAAAACCGATATTGAAAAAGCGATATTGAGAAACCAATATTGAGAAACCAATATTGAAAAACTTATATCGAAAAACTGATATTGCAAAACTGATATTGAAAAACCGATATTGAATCCGATATTAGAACCGATATTCAAAAACCGATATTGAAAACCAAATATTGAAAAACTGATATTGAAAAACCGAAATTGAAAAACCTATATCGAAAAACTGATATCGAAAAACTGATATTGAAAAACCGATATTGAAAAACCGATATTGAAAAACCGATATTGAATCCGATATTAGAACCGATATTCAATAACCGATATTGAAACCGATATTAGAACCGATATTGAAAAACTGATATCGAAAAACTGATATTGAAAAACCGATATTGAAAAACCGATATTGAAAAACAAATATTGAAAAACCGATATTGAAAAACCGATATTGAATCCGATATTGAAAAACCGATATTGAAAAACAAATATTGAAAAACTGATATTGAAAAACCGATATTGAAAAACAAATATTGAAAAACCGATATTGAAAAACCGATATTAAATCCGATATTAGAACCGATATTGAAAAACCGATATTGAAAAACATATATTGAAAAACTGATATCGAAAAACTGATATTGAAAAACCGATATTGAAAAACCGATATTGAAAAACAAATATTGAAAAACAAATATTGAAAAACCGATATTGAAAAACAAATATTGAAAAACCGATATTGAAAAACCGATTTTAAATCCGATATTAGAACCGATATTGAAAAATAAATATTGAAAAACTGATATCGAAAAACTGATATTGAAAAACCGATATTGAAAAACAAATATTGAAAAACAAATATTGAAAAACCGATATTGAAAAACCGATATTGAATCCGATATTGAAAAACCGATATTGAAAAACAAATATTGAAAAACTGATATTGAAAAACCGATATTGAAAAACAAATATTGAAAAACCGATAATGAAACCGATATTGCAAAACCGATATTGAAAAACGGATATTAAAAAACCAATATTGAAAAACTCATATTGAAAAACCGATATTGAAAAAGCGATTTTGAGAAACCAATATTGAGAAACCAATATTGAAAAACTTATATCGAAAAACTGATATTGCAAAACTGATATTGAAAAACCGATATTGAAAAACCGATATTGAAAAACCGATATTGAATCCGATATTAGAACCGATATTCAATAACCGATATTGAAACCGATATTAGAACCGATATTGAAAAACTGATATTGAAAAACCGATATTGAAAAACAAATATTGAAAAACCGATATTGAAAAACCGATATTGAAAAATAAATATTGAAAAACTGATATCGAAAAACTGATATTGAAAAACCGATATTAGAACCGATATTGAAAAACCGATATTGAAAAACCTATATCGAAAAACTGATATTGCAAAACCGATATTGAATCCGATATTAGAACCGATATTCAAAAACCGATATTGAATCCGATATTAGAACCGATATTCAAAAACCGATATTGAATCCGATATTAGAACCGATATTCAAAAACCGATATTGAAAACCAAATATTGAAAAACTGATATTGAAAAACCGAAATTGAAAAACCTATATCGAAAAACTGATATCGAAAAACTGATATTGAAAAACCGATATTGAAAAACCGATATTGAAAAACAAATATTGAAAAACCGATATTGAAAAACCGATTTTAAATCCGATATTGAATCCGATATTAGAACCGATATTCAAAAACCGATATTGAAAACCAAATATTGAGAAACTGATATTGAAAAACCGATATTGAAAAACCTATATCGAAAAAATGATATTGCAAAACCGATATTGAAAAACCGATATTGAAAAACCTATATCAAAAAACTGATATTGCAAAACCGATATTGAAAAACCGATATTGAATCCGATATTAGAACCGATGTTCAAAAACCTATATTGAATCCGATATTAGAACCGATATTCAAAAACCGATATTGAAAAACAAATATTGAAAAACTGATATTGAAAAACCGATATTGAAAAACCGATATTGAAAAACCGATATTGAAAAACCTATATCGAAAAACTGATATTGCAAAACCGATATTGAAAAACCGATATTGAATCCGATATTAGAACCGATATTGAAAAATAAATATTGAAAAACTGATATCGAAAAACTGATATTGAAAAACCGATATTGAAAAACAAATATTGAAAAACAAATATTGAAAAACCGATATTGAAAAACCGATATTGAAAAACAAATATTGAAAAACTGATATTGAAAAACCGATATTGAAAAACAAATATTGAAAAACCGATATTGAAAAACCGATATTAAATCCGATATTAGAACCGATATTGAAAAACCGATATTGAAAAATAAATATTGAAAAACTGATATCGAAAAACTGATATGGAAAAACCGATATTAGAACCGATATTGAAAAACCGATATTGAAAAACCTATATCGAAAAACTGATATTGCAAAACCGATATTGAAAAACCGATATTGAATCCGATATTAGAACCGATATTCAAAAACCGATATTGAATCCGATATTAGAACCGATATTCAAAAACCGATATTGAAAACCAAATATTGAAAAACTGATATTGAAAAACCGAAATTGAAAAACATATATCGAAAAACTGATATCGAAAAACTGATATTGAAAAACCGATATTGAAAAACCGATATTGAAAAACAAATATTGAAAAACCGATATTGAAAAACCGATTTTAAATCCGATATTAGAACCGATATTGAAAAATAAATATTGAAAAACTGATATCGAAAAACTGATATTGAAAAACCGATATTGAAAAACAAATATTGAAAAACAAATATTGAAAAACCGATATTGAAAAACCGATATTGAATCCGATATTGAAAAACCGATATTGAAAAACAAATATTGAAAAACTGATATTGAAAAACCGATATTGAAAAACCGATATTGAAAAACAAATATTGAAAAACAAATATTGAAAAACCGATATTGAAAAACCGATATTGAATCCGATATTAGAACCGATATTGAAAAACCGATATTGAAAAACATATATTGAAAAACTGATATCGAAAAACTGATATTGAAAAACCGATATTGAAAAACCGATATTGAAAAACAAATATTGAAAAACAAATATTGAAAAACCGATATTGAAAAACCGATATTGAATCCGATATTAGAACCGATATTGCAAAACCGATATTGAAAAACCTATATCGAAAGACTGATATTGCAAAACCGATATTGAAAAACCGATATTGAATCCGATATTAGAACCGATATTCAAAAACCGATATTGAAAACCAAATATTGAAAAACTGATATTGAAAAACCGATATTGAAAAACCGATATTGAAAAACCGATATTGAAAAACCTATATCGAAAAACTGATATTGCAAAACCGATATTGAAAAACCGATATTGAATCCGATATTAGAACCGATATTCAAAAACCGATATTGAAAACCAAATATTGAGAAACTGATATTGAAAAACCGATATTGAAAAATCTATATCGAAAAACTGATATTGCAAAACCGATATTGAAAAACCGATATTGAAAAACCTATATCAAAAAACTGATATTGCAAAACCGATATTGAAAAACCGATATTGAATCCGATATTAGAACCGATGTTCAAAAACCTATATTGAATCCGATATTAGAACCGATATTCAAAAACCGATATTGAAAAACAAATATTGAAAAACTGATATTGAAAAACCGATATTGAAAAACATATATCGAAAAACTGATATTGCAAAACCGATATTGAAAAACCGATATTGAAAAACCGATATTGAATCCGATATTAGAACCGATATTGAAAAACCGATTTTGAAAAACCTATATCGAAAAACTGATATTGCAAAACCGATATTGAAAAACCTATATCGAAAAACTGATATTGCAAAACCGATATTGAAAAACCGATATTGAATCCGATATTAGAACCGATATTCAAAAACCGATATTGAAAACCAAATATTGAAAAACCAATATTGAAAAACTCATATTGAAAAACCGATATTGAAAAAGCGATTTTGAGAAACCAATATTGAGAAACCAATATTGAAAAACTTATATCGAAAAACTGATATTGCAAAACTGATATTGAAAAACCGATATTGAATCCGATATTAGAACCGATATTCAAAAACCGATATTGAAAACCAAATATTGAAAAACTGATATTGAAAAACGGAAATTGAAAAACCAATATCGAAAAACTGATATCGACAAACTGATATTGAAAAACCGATATTGAAAAACCGATATTGAAAAACCGATATTGAATCCGATATTAGAACCGATATTCAATAACCGATATTGAAACCGATATTAGAACCGATATTGAAAAACTGATATCGAAAAACTGATATTGAAAAACCGATATTGAAAAACCGATATTGAAAAACCGATATTGAAACCCATATTGCAAAACCGATATTGAAAAACGGATATTGAAAAACCAATATTGAAAAACTCATATTGAAAAACCGATATTGAAAAACCGATATTGAAAAACCGATATTGAAAAACCTATATCGAAAAACTGATATTGCAAAACCGATATTGAAAAACCGATATTGAATCCGATATTAGAACCGATATTCAAAAACCGATATTGAAAACCAAATATTGAAAAACTGATACTGAAAAACCGATATTGAAAAACCGATATTGAAAAACCGATATTGAAAAACCTATATCGAAAAACTGATATTGCAAAACCGATATTGAAAAACCGATATTGAATCCGATATTAGAACCGATATTCAAAAACCGATATTGAAAAACCTATATCGAAAAACTGATATTGAAAAACCGATATTGAAAAACAAATATTGAAAAACCGATATTGAAAAACCGATATTAAATCCGATATTAGAACCGATATTGAAAAACCGATATTGAAAAACATATATTGAAAAACTGATATCGAAAAACTGATATTGAAAAACCGATATTGAAAAACCGATATTGAAAAACAAATATTGAAAAACAAATATTGAAAAACCGATATTGAAAAACCGATATTGAATCCGATATTAGAACCGATATTGCAAAACCGATATTGAAAAACCTATATCGAAAAACTGATATTGCAAAACCGATATTGAAAAACCTATATCGAAAAACTGATATTGCAAAACCCATATTGCAATACCGATATTGAAAAACTGATATCGAAAAACTGATATTGAAAAACCGATATTGAAAACCTATATCGAAAAACTGATATTGAAAAACCGATATTGAAAAACCGATATTGAAAAACCGATATTGAAAAACCTATATCGAAAAACTGATATTGCAAAACCGATATTGAAAAACCGATATTGAATCCGATATTAGAACCGATATTCAAAAACCGATATTGAAAACCAAATATTGAGAAACTGATATTGAAAAACCGATATTGAAAAACCTATATCGAAAAACTGATATTGCAAAACCGATATTGAAAAACCGATATTGAAAAACCGATATTGAAAAACCTATATCGAAAAACTGATATTGCAAAACCGATATTGCAAAACCGATATTGAAAAACCGATATTGAATCCGATATTAGAACCGATATTCAAAAACCGATATTGAATCCGATATTAGAACCGATATTCAAAAACCGATATTGAAAACCAAATATTGAAAAACCGATATTGAAACCGATATTGCAAAACCGATATTGAAAAACGGATATTGAAAAACCAATATTGAAAAACTCATATTGAAAAACCGATATTGAAAAAGCGATATTGAGAAACCAATATTGAGAAACCAATATTGAAAAACTTATATCGAAAAACTGATATTGCAAAACTGATATTGAAAAACCGATATTGAATCCGATATTAGAACCGATATTCAAAAACCGATATTGAAAACCAAATATTGAAAAACTGATATTGAAAAACCGAAATTGAAAAACCTATATCGAAAAACTGATATCGAAAAACTGATATTGAAAAACCGATATTGAAAAACCGATATTGAAAAACCGATATTGAATCCGATATTAGAACCGATATTCAATAACCGATATTGAAACCGATATTAGAACCGATATTGAAAAACTGATATCGAAAAACTGATATTGAAAAACCGATATTGAAAAACCGATATTGAAAAACCGATATTGAAACCCATATTGCAAAACCGATATTGAAAAACGGATATTGAAAAACCAATATTGAAAAACTCATATTGAAAAACCGATATTGAAAAACCGATATTGAAAAACCGATATTGAAAAACCTATATCGAAAAACTGATATTGCAAAACCGATATTGAAAAACCGATATTGAATCCGATATTAGAACCGATATTCAAAAACCGATATTGAAAACCAAATATTGAAAAACTGATACTGAAAAACCGATATTGAAAAACCGATATTGAAAAACCGATATTGAAAAACCTATATCGAAAAACTGATATTGCAAAACCGATATTGAAAAACCGATATTGAATCCGATATTAGAACCGATATTCAAAAACCGATATTGAAAAACCTATATCGAAAAACTGATATTGAAAAACCGATATTGAAAAACAAATATTGAAAAACCGATATTGAAAAACCGATATTAAATCCGATATTAGAACCGATATTGAAAAACCGATATTGAAAAACATATATTGAAAAACTGATATCGAAAAACTGATATTGAAAAACCGATATTGAAAAACCGATATTGAAAAACAAATATTGAAAAACAAATATTGAAAAACCGATATTGAAAAACCGATATTGAATCCGATATTAGAACCGATATTGCAAAACCGATATTGAAAAACCTATATCGAAAAACTGATATTGCAAAACCGATATTGAAAAACCTATATCGAAAAACTGATATTGCAAAACCCATATTGCAATACCGATATTGAAAAACTGATATCGAAAAACTGATATTGAAAAACCGATATTGAAAACCTATATCGAAAAACTGATATTGAAAAACCGATATTGAAAAACCGATATTGAAAAACCGATATTGAAAAACCTATATCGAAAAACTGATATTGCAAAACCGATATTGAAAAACCGATATTGAATCCGATATTAGAACCGATATTCAAAAACCGATATTGAAAACCAAATATTGAGAAACTGATATTGAAAAACCGATATTGAAAAACCTATATCGAAAAACTGATATTGCAAAACCGATATTGAAAAACCGATATTGAAAAACCGATATTGAAAAACCTATATCGAAAAACTGATATTGCAAAACCGATATTGCAAAACCGATATTGAAAAACCGATATTGAATCCGATATTAGAACCGATATTCAAAAACCGATATTGAATCCGATATTAGAACCGATATTCAAAAACCGATATTGAAAACCAAATATTGAAAAACCGATATTGAAACCGATATTGCAAAACCGATATTGAAAAACGGATATTGAAAAACCAATATTGAAAAACTCATATTGAAAAACCGATATTGAAAAAGCGATATTGAGAAACCAATATTGAGAAACCAATATTGAAAAACTTATATCGAAAAACTGATATTGCAAAACTGATATTGAAAAACCGATATTGAATCCGATATTAGAACCGATATTCAAAAACCGATATTGAAAACCAAATATTGAAAAACTGATATTGAAAAACCGAAATTGAAAAACCTATATCGAAAAACTGATATCGAAAAACTGATATTGAAAAACCGATATTGAAAAACCGATATTGAAAAACCGATATTGAATCCGATATTAGAACCGATATTCAATAACCGATATTGAAACCGATATTAGAACCGATATTGAAAAACTGATATCGAAAAACTGATATTGAAAAACCGATATTGAAAAACCGATATTGAAAAACAAATATTGAAAAACCGATATTGAAAAACCGATATTGAATCCGATATTGAAAAACCGATATTGAAAAACAAATATTGAAAAACTGATATTGAAAAACCGATATTGAAAAACAAATATTGAAAAACCGATATTGAAAAACCGATATTAAATCCGATATTAGAACCGATATTGAAAAACATATATTGAAAAACTGATATCGAAAAACTGATATTGAAAAACCGATATTGAAAAACCGATATTGAAAAACAAATATTGAAAAACAAATATTGAAAAACCGATATTGAAAAACCGATTTTGAGAAACAAATATTGAAAAACCGATATTGAAAAACCGATATTGAAAAACCGATTTTAAATCCGATATTAGAACCGATATTGAAAAATAAATATTGAAAAACTGATATCGAAAAACTGATATTGAAAAACCGATATTGAAAAACAAATATTGAAAAACAAATATTGAAAAACCGATATTGAAAAACCGATATTGAATCCGATATTGAAAAACCGATATTGAAAAACAAATATTGAAAAACTGATATTGAAAAACCGATATTGAAAAACCTATATCGAAAAACTGATATTGCAAAACCGATATTGAAAAACCGATATTGAAAAACCGATATTGAAAAACTTATATCGAAAAACTGATATTGCAAAACTGATATTGAAAAACCGATATTGAATCCGATATTAGAACCGATATTCAAAAACCGATATTGAAAACCAAATATTGAAAAACCGAAATTGAAAAACCAATATCGAAAAACTGATATCGACAAACTGATATTGAAAAACCGATATTGAAAAACCGATATTGAAAAACCGATATTGAATCCGATATTAGAACCGATATTCAATAACCGATATTGAAACCGATATTAGAACCGATATTGAAAAACTGATATCGAAAAACTGATATTGAAAAACCGATATTGAAAAACCGATATTGAAACCCATATTGCAAAACCGATATTGAAAAACGGATATTGAAAAACCAATATTGAAAAACTCATATTGAAAAACCGATATTGAAAAACCGATATTGAAAAACCGATATTGAAAAACCTATATCGAAAAACTGATATTGCAAAACCGATATTGAAAAACCGATATTGAATCCGATATTAGAACCGATATTCAAAAACCGATATTGAAAAACCTATATCGAAAAACTGATATTGAAAAACCGATATTGAAAAACAAATATTGAAAAACCGATATTGAAAAACCGATATTAAATCCGATATTAGAACCGATATTGAAAAACCGATATTGAAAAACATATATTGAAAAACTGATATCGAAAAACTGATATTGAAAAACCGATATTGAAAAACCGATATTGAAAAACAAATATTGAAAAACAAATATTGAAAAACCGATATTGAAAAACCGATATTGAATCTGATATTAGAACCGATATTGCAAAACCGATATTGAAAAACCTATATCGAAAAACTGATATTGCAAAACCCATATTGCAAAACCGATATTGAAAAACTGATATCGAAAAACTGATATTGAAAAACCGATATTGAAAACCTATATCGAAAAACTGATATTGAAAAACCGATATTGAAAAACCGATATTGAAAAACCGATATTGAAAAACCTATATCGAAAAACTGATATTGCAAAACCGATATTGAAAAACCGATATTGAATCCGATATTAGAACCGATATTCAAAAACCGATATTGAAAACCAAATATTGAGAAACTGATATTGAAAAACCGATATTGAAAAACCTATATCGAAAAACTGATATTGCAAAACCGATATTGAAAAACCGATATTGAAAAACCGATATTGAAAAACCTATATCGAAAAACTGATATTGCAAAACCGATATTGCAAAACCGATATTGAATCCGATATTAGAACCGATATTCAAAAACCGATATTGAATCCGATATTAGAACCGATATTCAAAAACCGATATTGAAAACCAAATATTGAAAAACCGATATTGAAACCGATATTGCAAAACCGATATTGAAAAACGGATATTGAAAAACCAATATTGAAAAACTCATATTGAAAAACCGATATTGAAAAAGCGATATTGAGAAACCAATATTGAGAAACCAATATTGAAAAACTTATATCGAAAAACTGATATTGCAAAACTGATATTGAAAAACCGATATTGAATCCGATATTAGAACCGATATTCAAAAACCGATATTGAAAACCAAATATTGAAAAACTGATATTGAAAAACCGAAATTGAAAAACCTATATCGAAAAACTGATATCGAAAAACTGATATTGAAAAACCGATATTGAAAAACCGATATTGAAAAACCGATATTGAATCCGATATTAGAACCGATATTCAATAACCGATATTGAAACCGATATTAGAACCGATATTGAAAAACTGATATCGAAAAACTGATATTGAAAAACCGATATTGAAAAACCGATATTGAAAAACAAATATTGAAAAACCGATATTGAAAAACCGATATTGAATCCGATATTGAAAAACCGATATTGAAAAACAAATATTGAAAAACTGATATTGAAAAACCGATATTGAAAAACAAATATTGAAAAACCGATATTGAAAAACCGATATTAAATCCGATATTAGAACCGATATTGAAAAACCGATATTGAAAAACATATATTGAAAAACTGATATCGAAAAACTGATATTGCAAAACTGATATTGAAAAACCGATATTGAATCCGATATTAGAACCGATATTCAAAAACCGATATTGAAAACCAAATATTGAAAAACTGATATTGAAAAACCGATATTGAAAAACCGATATTGAATCCGATATTAGAACCGATATTCAATAACCGATATTGAAACCGATATTAGAACCGATATTGAAAAACTGATATTGAAAAACCGATATTGAAAAACAAATATTGAAAAACTCATATTGAAAAACCGATATTGAAAAAGCGATATTGAGAAACCAATATTGAGAAACCAATATTGAAAAACTTATATCGAAAAACTGATATTGCAAAACTGATATTGAAAAACCGATATTGAATCCGATATTAGAACCGATATTCAAAAACCGATATTGAAAACCAAATATTGAAAAACTGATATTGAAAAACCGAAATTGAAAAACCTATATCGAAAAACTGATATCGAAAAACTGATATTGAAAAACCGATATTGAAAAACATATATTGAAAAACTGATATTGCAAAACCGATATTGAAAAACCGATATTGAATCCGATATTAGAACCGATGTTCAAAAACCTATATTGAATCCGATATTAGAACCGATATTCAAAAACAAATATTGAAAAACTGATATTGAAAAACCGATATTGAAAAACCGATATTGAAAAACCGATATTGAAAAACCTATATCGAAAAACTGATATTGCAAAACCGATATTGAAAAACCGATATTGAATCCGATATTAGAACCGATATTGAAAAATAAATATTGAAAAACTGATATCGAAAAACTGATATTGAAAAACCGATATTGAAAAACAAATATTGAAAAACAAATATTGAAAAACCGATATTGAAAAACCGATATTGAAAAACAAATATTGAAAAACTGATATTGAAAAACCGATATTGAAAAACAAATATTGAAAAACCGATATTGAAAAACCGATATTAAATCCGATATTAGAACCGATATTGAAAAACCGATATTGAAAAATAAATATTGAAAAACTGATATCGAAAAACTGATATTGAAAAACCGATATTAGAACCGATATTGAAAAACCGATATTGAAAAACCTATATCGAAAAACTGATATTGCAAAACCGATATTGAAAAACCGATATTGAATCCGATATTAGAACCGATATTCAAAAACCGATATTGAATCCGATATTAGAACCGATATTCAAAAACCGATATTGAAAACCAAATATTGAAAAACTGATATTGAAAAACCGAAATTGAAAAACCTATATCGAAAAACTGATATCGAAACACTGATATTGAAAAACCGATATTGAAAAACCGATATTGAAAAACAAATATTGAAAAACCGATATTGAAAAACCGATTTTAAATCCGATATTAGAACCGATATTGAAAAATAAATATTGAAAAACTGATATCGAAAAACTGATATTGAAAAACCGATATTGAAAAACAAATATTGAAAAACAAATATTGAAAAACCGATATTGAAAAACCGATATTGAATCCGATATTGAAAAACCGATATTGAAAAACAAATATTGAAAAACTGATATTGAAAAACCGATATTGAAAAACAAATATTGAAAAACCGATATTGAAAAACCGATATTAAATCCGATATTAGAACCGATATTGAAAAACCGATATTGAAAAACATATATTGAAAAACTGATATCGAAAAACTGATATTGCAAAACTGATATTGAAAAACCGATATTGAATCCGATATTAGAACCGATATTCAAAAACCGATATTGAAAACCAAATATTGAAAAACTGATATTGAAAAACCGATATTGAAAAACCGATATTGAATCCGATATTAGAACCGATATTCAATAACCGATATTGAAACCGATATTAGAACCGATATTGAAAAACTGATATTGAAAAACCGATATTGAAAAACAAATATTGAAAAACTCATATTGAAAAACCGATATTGAAAAAGCGATATTGAGAAACCAATATTGAGAAACCAATATTGAAAAACTTATATCGAAAAACTGATATTGCAAAACTGATATTGAAAAACCGATATTGAATCCGATATTAGAACCGATATTCAAAAACCGATATTGAAAACCAAATATTGAAAAACTGATATTGAAAAACCGAAATTGAAAAACCTATATCGAAAAACTGATATCGAAAAACTGATATTGAAAAACCGATATTGAAAAACATATATTGAAAAACTGATATTGCAAAACCGATATTGAAAAACCGATATTGAATCCGATATTAGAACCGATGTTCAAAAACCTATATTGAATCCGATATTAGAACCGATATTCAAAAACCGATATTGAAAAACAAATATTGAAAAACTGATATTGAAAAACCGATATTGAAAAACCGATATTGAAAAACCGATATTGAAAAACCTATATCGAAAAACTGATATTGCAAAACCGATATTGAAAAACCGATATTGAATCCGATATTAGAACCGATATTGAAAAATAAATATTGAAAAACTGATATCGAAAAACTGATATTGAAAAACCGATATTGAAAAACAAATATTGAAAAACAAATATTGAAAAACCGATATTGAAAAACCGATATTGAAAAACAAATATTGAAAAACTGATATTGAAAAACCGATATTGAAAAACAAATATTGAAAAACCGATATTGAAAAACCGATATTAAATCCGATATTAGAACCGATATTGAAAAACCGATATTGAAAAATAAATATTGAAAAACTGATATCGAAAAACTGATATTGAAAAACCGATATTAGAACCGATATTGAAAAACCGATATTGAAAAACCTATATCGAAAAACTGATATTGCAAAACCGATATTGAAAAACCGATATTGAATCCGATATTAGAACCGATATTCAAAAACCGATATTGAATCCGATATTAGAACCGATATTCAAAAACCGATATTGAAAACCAAATATTGAAAAACTGATATTGAAAAACCGAAATTGAAAAACCTATATCGAAAAACTGATATCGAAACACTGATATTGAAAAACCGATATTGAAAAACCGATATTGAAAAACAAATATTGAAAAACCGATATTGAAAAACCGATTTTAAATCCGATATTAGAACCGATATTGAAAAATAAATATTGAAAAACTGATATCGAAAAACTGATATTGAAAAACCGATATTGAAAAACAAATATTGAAAAACAAATATTGAAAAACCGATATTGAAAAACCGATATTGAATCCGATATTGAAAAACCGATATTGAAAAACAAATATTGAAAAACTGATATTGAAAAACCGATATTGAAAAACCGATATTGAAAAACAAATATTGAAAAACAAATATTGAAAAACCGATATTGAATCCGATATTAGAACCGATATTGAAAAACCGATATTGAAAAACATATATTGAAAAACTGATATCGAAAAACTGATATTGAAAAACCGATATTGAAAAACCGATATTGAAAAACAAATATTGAAAAACAAATATTGAAAAACCGATATTGAAAAACCGATATTGAATCCGATATTAGAACCGATATTGCAAAACCGATATGGAAAAACCTATATCGAAAGACTGATATTGCAAAACCGATATTGAAAAACCGATATTGAATCCGATATTAGAACCGATATTCAAAAACCGATATTGAAAACCAAATATTGAAAAACTGATATTGAAAAACCGATATTGAAAAACCGATATTGAAAAACCGATATTGAAAAACCTATATCGAAAAACTGATATTGCAAAACCGATATTGAAAAACCGATATTGAATCCGATATTAGAACCGATATTCAAAAACCGATATTGAAAACCAAATATTGAGAAACTGATATTGAAAAACCGATATTGAAAAATCTATATCGAAAAACTGATATTGCAAAACCGATATTGAAAAACCGATATTGAAAAACCTATATCAAAAAACTGATATTGCAAAACCGATATTGAAAAACCGATATTGAATCCGATATTAGAACCGATGTTCAAAAACCTATATTGAATCCGATATTAGAACCGATATTCAAAAACCGATATTGAAAACCAAATATTGAAAAACCAATATTGAAAAACTCATATTGAAAAACCGATATTGAAAAAGCGATTTTGAGAAACCAATATTGAGAAACCAATATTGAAAAACTTATATCGAAAAACTGATATTGCAAAACTGATATTGAAAAACCGATATTGAATCCGATATTAGAACCGATATTCAAAAACCGATATTGAAAACCAAATATTGAAAAACTGATATTGAAAAACGGAAATTGAAAAACCAATATCGAAAAACTGATATCGACAAACTGATATTGAAAAACCGATATTGAAAAACCGATATTGAAAAACCGATATTGAATCCGATATTAGAACCGATATTCAATAACCGATATTGAAACCGATATTAGAACCGATATTGAAAAACTGATATCGAAAAACTGATATTGAAAAACCGATATTGAAAAACCGATATTGAAAAACCGATATTGAAACCCATATTGCAAAACCGATATTGAAAAACGGATATTGAAAAACCAATATTGAAAAACTCATATTGAAAAACCGATATTGAAAAACCGATATTGAAAAACCGATATTGAAAAACCTATATCGAAAAACTGATATTGCAAAACCGATATTGAAAAACCGATATTGAAAACCAAATATTGAAAAACTGATATTGAAAAACCGAAATTGAAAAACCTATATCGAAAAACTGATATCGAAAAACTGATATTGAAAAACCGATATTGAAAAACCGATATTGAAAAACAAATATTGAAAAACCGATATTGAAAAACCGATTTTAAATCCGATATTAGAACCGATATTGAAAAATAAATATTGAAAAACTGATATCGAAAAACTGATATTGAAAAACCGATATTGAAAAACAAATATTGAAAAACAAATATTGAAAAACCGATATTGAAAAACCGATATTGAATCCGATATTGAAAAACCGATATTGAAAAACAAATATTGAAAAACTGATATTGAAAAACCGATATTGAAAAACCGATATTGAAAAACAAATATTGAAAAACAAATATTGAAAAACCGATATTGAAAAACCGATATTGAATCCGATATTAGAACCGATATTGAAAAACCGATATTGAAAAACATATATTGAAAAACTGATATCGAAAAACTGATATTGAAAAACCGATATTGAAAAACCGATATTGAAAAACAAATATTGAAAAACAAATATTGAAAAACCGATATTGAAAAACCGATATTGAAAAACCGATATTGAATCCGATATTAGAACCGATATTCAAAAACCGATATTGAAAAACATATATTGAAAAACTGATATCGAAAAACTGATATTGAAAAACCGATATTGAAAAACCGATATTGAAAAACAAATATTGAAAAACAAATATTGAAAAACCGATATTGAAAAACCGATATTGAATCCGATATTAGAACCGATATTGCAAAACCGATATTGAAAAACCTATATCGAAAAACTGATATTGCAAAACCCATATTGCAAAACCGATATTGAAAAACTGATATCGAAAAACTGATATTGAAAAACCGATATTGAAAACCTATATCGAAAAACTGATATTGAAAAACCGATATTGAAAAACCGATATTGAAAAACCGATATTGAAAAACCTATATCGAAAAACTGATATTGCAAAACCGATATTGAAAAACCGATATTGAATCCGATATTAGAACCGATATTCAAAAACCGATATTGAAAACCAAATATTGAGAAACTGATATTGAAAAACCGATATTGAAAAACCTATATCGAAAAACTGATATTGCAAAACCGATATTGAAAAACCGATATTGAAAAACCGATATTGAAAAACCTATATCGAAAAACTGATATTGCAAAACCGATATTGCAAAACCGATATTGAAAAACCGATATTGAATCCGATATTAGAACCGATATTCAAAAACCGATATTGAATCCGATATTAGAACCGATATTCAAAAACCGATATTGAAAACCAAATATTGAAAAACCGATATTGAAACCGATATTGCAAAACCGATATTGAAAAACGGATATTGAAAAACCAATATTGAAAAACTCATATTGAATAACCGATATTGAAAAAGCGATATTGAGAAACCAATATTGAGAAACCAATATTGAAAAACTTATATCGAAAAACTGATATTGCAAAACTGATATTGAAAAACCGATATTGAATCCGATATTAGAACCGATATTCAAAAACCGATATTGAAAACCAAATATTGAAAAACTGATATTGAAAAACCGAAATTGAAAAACCTATATCGAAAAACTGATATCGAAAAACTGATATTGAAAAACCGATATTGAAAAACCGATATTGAAAAACCGATATTGAATCCGATATTAGAACCGATATTCAATAACCGATATTGAAACCGATATTAGAACCGATATTGAAAAACTGATATCGAAAAACTGATATTGAAAAACCGATATTGAAAAACCGATATTGAAAAACAAATATTGAAAAACCGATATTGAAAAACCGATATTGAATCCGATATTGAAAAACCGATATTGAAAAACAAATATTGAAAAACTGATATTGAAAAACCGATATTGAAAAACAAATATTGAAAAACCGATATTGAAAAACCGATATTAAATCCGATATTAGAACCGATATTGAAAAACCGATATTGAAAAACTGATATCGAAAAACTGATATTGAAAAACCGATATTGAAAAACCGATATTGAAAAACAAATATTGAAAAACAAATATTGAAAAACCGATATTGAAAAACCGATATTGAAAAACAAATATTGAAAAACCGATATTGAAAAACCGATATTGAAAAACAAATATTGAAAAACAAATATTGAAAAACCGATATTGAAAAACCGATATTGAATCCGATATTGAAAAACCGATATTGAAAAACAAATATTGAAAAACTGATATTGAAAAACCGATATTGAAAAACCTATATCGAAAAACTGATATTGCAAAACCGATATTGAAAAACCGATATTGAAAAACCGATATTGAAAAACTTATATCGAAAAACTGATATTGCAAAACTGATATTGAAAAACCGATATTGAATCCGATATTAGAACCGATATTCAAAAACCGATATTGAAAACCAAATATTGAAAAACCGAAATTGAAAAACCAATATCGAAAAACTGATATCGACAAACTGATATTGAAAAACCGATATTGAAAAACCGATATTGAAAAACCGATATTGAATCCGATATTAGAACCGATATTCAATAACCGATATTGAAACCGATATTAGAACCGATATTGAAAAACTGATATCGAAAAACTGATATTGAAAAACCGATATTGAAAAACCGATATTGAAAAACCGATATTGAAACCCATATTGCAAAACCGATATTGAAAAACGGATATTGAAAAACCAATATTGAAAAACTCATATTGAAAAACCGATATTGAAAAACCGATATTGAAAAACCGATATTGAAAAACCTATATCGAAAAACTGATATTGCAAAACCGATATTGAAAAACCGATATTGAATCCGATATTAGAACCGATATTCAAAAACCGATATTGAAAAACCTATATCGAAAAACTGATATTGAAAAACCGATATTGAAAAACAAATATTGAAAAACCGATATTGAAAAACCGATATTAAATCCGATATTAGAACCGATATTGAAAAACCGATATTGAAAAACATATATTGAAAAACTGATATCGAAAAACTGATATTGAAAAACCGATATTGAAAAACCGATATTGAAAAACAAATATTGAAAAACAAATATTGAAAAACCGATATTGAAAAACCGATATTGAATCCGATATTAGAACCGATATTGCAAAACCGATATTGAAAAACCTATATCGAAAAACTGATATTGCAAAACCCATATTGCAAAACCGATATTGAAAAACTGATATCGAAAAACTGATATTGAAAAACCGATATTGAAAACCTATATCGAAAAACTGATATTGAAAAACCGATATTGAAAAACCGATATTGAAAAACCGATATTGAAAAACCTATATCGAAAAACTGATATTGCAAAACCGATATTGAAAAACCGATATTGAATCCGATATTAGAACCGATATTCAAAAACCGATATTGAAAACCAAATATTGAGAAACTGATATTGAAAAACCGATATTGAAAAACCTATATCGAAAAACTGATATTGCAAAACCGATATTGAAAAACCGATATTGAAAAACCGATATTGAAAAACCTATATCGAAAAACTGATATTGCAAAACCGATATTGCAAAACCGATATTGAAAAACCGATATTGAATCCGATATTAGAACCGATATTCAAAAACCGATATTGAATCCGATATTAGAACCGATATTCAAAAACCGATATTGAAAACCAAATATTGAAAAACCGATATTGAAACCGATATTGCAAAACCGATATTGAAAAACGGATATTGAAAAACCAATATTGAAAAACTCATATTGAAAAACCGATATTGAAAAAGCGATATTGAGAAACCAATATTGAGAAACCAATATTGAAAAACTTATATCGAAAAACTGATATTGCAAAACTGATATTGAAAAACCGATATTGAATCCGATATTAGAACCGATATTCAAAAACCGATATTGAAAACCAAATATTGAAAAACTGATATTGAAAAACCGAAATTGAAAAACCTATATCGAAAAACTGATATCGAAAAACTGATATTGAAAAACCGATATTGAAAAACCGATATTGAAAAACCGATATTGAATCCGATATTAGAACCGATATTCAATAACCGATATTGAAACCGATATTAGAACCGATATTGAAAAACTGATATCGAAAAACTGATATTGAAAAACCGATATTGAAAAACCGATATTGAAAAACAAATATTGAAAAACCGATATTGAAAAACCGATATTGAAAAACCTATATCGAAAAACTGATATTGCAAAACCGATATTGAAAAACCGATATTGAATCATATTGAATCCGATATTGAAAAACCGATATTGAAAAACAAATATTGAAAAACTGATATTGAAAAACCGATATTGAAAAACAAATATTGAAAAACCGATATTGAAAAACCGATATTAAATCCGATATTAGAACCGATATTGAAAAACCGATATTGAAAAACATATATTGAAAAAATGATATCGAAAAACTGATATTGAAAAACCGATATTGAAAAACCGATATTGAAAAACAAATATTGAAAAACAAATATTGAAAAACCGATATTGAAAAACCGATATTGAATCCGATATTAGAACCGATATTGCAAAACCGATATTGAAAAACCTATATCGAAAAACTGATATTGCAAAACCGATATTGAAAAACCTATATCGAAAAACTGATATTGCAAAACCGATATTGAAAAACCGATATTGAATCCGATATTAGAACCGATATTCAAAAACCGATATTGAAAACCAAATATTGAAAAACTGATACTGAAAAACCGATATTGAAAAACCGATATTGAAAAACCGATATTGAAAAACCTATATCGAAAAACTGATATTGCAAAACCGATATTGAAAAACCGATATTGAATCCGATATTAGAACCGATATTCAAAAACCGATATTGAAAACCAAATATTGAGAAACTGATATTGAAAAACCGATATTGAAAAACCTATATCGAAAAACTGATATTGCAAAACCGATATTGAAAAACCGATATTGAAAAACCGATATTGAAAAACCTATATCGAAAAACTGATATTGCAAAACCGATATTGAAAAACCGATATTGAATCCGATATTAGAACCGATATTCAAAAACCGATATTGAATCCGATATTAGAACCGATATTCAAAAACCGATATTGAAAACCAAATATTGAATAACCGATATTGAAACCGATATTGCAAAACCGATATTGAAAAACGGATATTGAAAAACCAATATTGAAAAACTCATATTGAAAAACCGATATTGAAAAAGCGATTTTGAGAAACCAATATTGAGAAACCAATATTGAAAAACTTATATCGAAAAACTGATATTGCAAAACTGATATTGAAAAACCGATATTGAATCCGATATTAGAACCGATATTCAAAAACCGATATTGAAAACCAAATATTGAGAAACTGATATTGAAAAACCGATATTGAAAAACCGATATTAAATCCGATATTAGAACCGATATTGAAAAACCGATATTGAATCCGATATTGAAAAACCGATATTGAAAAACAAATATTGAAAAACTGATATTGAAAAACCGATATTGAGAAACCAATATTGAGAAACCAATATTGAAAAACTTATATCGAAAAACTGATATTGCAAAACTGATATTGAAAAACCGATATTGAATCCGATATTAGAACCGATATTCAAAAACCGATATTGAAAACCAAATATTGAAAAACTGATATTGAAAAACCGGAATTGAAAAACCTATATCGAAAAACTGATATCGAAAAACTGATATTGAAAAACCGATATTGAAAAACCGATATTGAAAAACCGATATTGAATCCGATATTAGAACCGATATTCAATAACCGATATTGAAACCGATATTAGAACCGATATTGAAAAACTGATATCGAAAAACTGATATTGAAAAACCGATATTGAAAAACCGATATTGAAAAACCGATATTGAAACCCATATTGCAAAACCGATATTGAAAAACGGATATTGAAAAACCAATATTGAAAAACTCATATTGAAAAACCGATATTGAAAAACCGATATTGAAAAACCGATATTGAAAAACCTATATCGAAAAACTGATATTGCAAAACCGATATTGAAAAACCGATATTGAATCCGATATTAGAACCGATATTCAAAAACCGATATTGAATCCGATATTAGAACCGATATTCAAAAACCGATATTGAAAAACCTATATCGAAAAACTGATATTGCAAAACCCATATTGCAAAACCGATATTGAAAAACCTATATCGAAAAACTGATATCGAAAAACTGATATTGAAAAACCGATATTGAAAAACCGATATTGAAAAACAAATATTGAAAAACCGATATTGAAAAACCGATATTAAATCCGATATTAGAACCGATATTGAAAAACTGATATCGAAAAACTGATATTGAAAAACCGATATTGAGAAACCGATATTGAAAAACAAATATTGAAAAACCGATATTGAAAAACCGATATTGAATCCGATATTGAAAAACCGATATTGAAAAACAAATATTGAAAAACTGATATTGAAAAACCGATATTGAAAAACAAATATTGAAAAACCGATATTGAAAAACCGATATTAAATCCGATATTAGAACCGATATTGAAAAACCGATATTGAAAAACATATATTGAAAAAATGATATCGAAAAACTGATATTGAAAAACCGATATTGAAAAACCGATATTGAAAAACAAATATTGAAAAACAAATATTGAAAAACCGATATTGAAAAACCGATATTGAATCCGATATTAGAACCGATATTGCAAAACCGATATTGAAAAACCTATATCGAAAAACTGATATTGCAAAACCGATATTGAAAAACCTATATCGAAAAACTGATATTGCAAAACCGATATTGAAAAACCGATATTGAATCCGATATTAGAACCGATATTCAAAAACCGATATTGAAAACCAAATATTGAAAAACTGATACTGAAAAACCGATATTGAAAAACCGATATTGAAAAACCGATATTGAAAAACCTATATCGAAAAACTGATATTGCAAAACCGATATTGAAAAACCGATATTGAATCCGATATTAGAACCGATATTCAAAAACCGATATTGAAAACCAAATATTGAGAAACTGATATTGAAAAACCGATATTGAAAAACCTATATCGAAAAACTGATATTGCAAAACCGATATTGAAAAACCGATATTGAAAAACCGATATTGAAAACCAAATATTGAAAAACTGATATTGAAAAACCGAAATTGAAAAACCTATATCGAAAAACTGATATCGAAAAACTGATATTGAAAAACCGATATTGAAAAACCGATATTGAAAAACCGATATTGAATCCGATATTAGAACCGATATTCAATAACCGATATTGAAACCGATATTAGAACCGATATTGAAAAACTGATATCGAAAAACTGATATTGAAAAACCGATATTGAAAAACCGATATTGAAAAACAAATATTGAAAAACCGATATTGAAAAACCGATATTGAATCCGATATTGAAAAACCGATATTGAAAAACAAATATTGAAAAACTGATATTGAAAAACCGATATTGAAAAACAAATATTGAAAAACCGATATTGAAAAACCGATATTAAATCCGATATTAGAACCGATATTGAAAAACCGATATTGAAAAACATATATTGAAAAAATGATATCGAAAAACTGATATTGAAAAACCGATATTGAAAAACCGATATTGAAAAACAAATATTGAAAAACAAATATTGAAAAACCGATATTGAAAAACCGATATTGAATCCGATATTAGAACCGATATTGCAAAACCGATATTGAAAAACCTATATCGAAAAACTGATATTGCAAAACCGATATTGAAAAACCTATATCGAAAAACTGATATTGCAAAACCGATATTGAAAAACCGATATTGAATCCGATATTAGAACCGATATTCAAAAACCGATATTGAAAACCAAATATTGAAAAACTGATACTGAAAAACCGATATTGAAAAACCGATATTGAAAAACCGATATTGAAAAACCTATATCGAAAAACTGATATTGCAAAACCGATATTGAAAAACCGATATTGAATCCGATATTAGCACCGATATTCAAAAACCGATATTGAAAACCAAATATTGAGAAACTGATATTGAAAAACCGATATTGAAAAACCTATATCGAAAAACTGATATTGCAAAACCGATATTGAAAAACCGATATTGAAAAACCGATATTGAAAAACCTATATCGAAAAACTGATATTGCAAAACCGATATTGAAAAACCGATATTGAATCCGATATTAGAACCGATATTCAAAAACCGATATTGAATCCGATATTAGAACCGATATTCAAAAACCGATATTGAAAACCAAATATTGAATAACCGATATTGAAACCGATATTGCAAAACCGATATTGAAAAACGGATATTGAAAAACCAATATTGAAAAACTCATATTGAAAAACCGATATTGAAAAAGCGATTTTGAGAAACCAATATTGAGAAACCAATATTGAAAAACTTATATCGAAAAACTGATATTGCAAAACTGATATTGAAAAACCGATATTGAATCCGATATTAGAACCGATATTCAAAAACCGATATTGAAAACCAAATATTGAGAAACTGATATTGAAAAACCGATATTGAAAAACCGATATTAAATCCGATATTAGAACCGATATTGAAAAACCGATATTGAAAAATAAATATTGAAAAACTGATATCGAAAAACTGATATTGAAAAACCGATATTAGAACCGATATTGAAAAACCGATATTGAAAAACCTATATCGAAAAACTGATATTGCAAAACCGATATTGAAAAACCGATAATGAATCCGATATTAGAACCGATATTCAAAAACCGATATTGAATCCGATATTAGAACCGATATTCAAAAACCGATATTGAAAACCAAATGTTGAAAAACTGATATTGAAAAACCGAAATTGAAAAACCTATATCGAAAAACTGATATCGAAAAACTGATATTGAAAAACCGATATTGAAAAACCGATATTGAAAAACAAATATTGAAAAACCGATATTGAAAAACCGATTTTAAATCCGATATTAGAACCGATATTGAAAAATAAATATTGAAAAACTGATATCGAAAAACTGATATTGAAAAACCGATATTGAAAAACAAATATTGAAAAACAAATATTGAAAAACCGATATTGAAAAACCGATATTGAATCCGATATTGAAAAACCGATATTGAAAAACAAATATTGAAAAACTGATATTGAAAAACCGATATTGAGAAACCAATATTGAGAAACCAATATTGAAAAACCGATATTGAAAAACAAATATTGAAAAACCGATATTGAAAAACCGATATTAAATCCGATATTAGAACCGATATTGAAAAACCGATATTGAAAAACATATATTGAAAAAATGATATCGAAAAACTGATATTGAAAAACCGATATTGAAAAACCGATATTGAAAAACAAATATTGAAAAACAAATATTGAAAAACCGATATTGAAAAACCGATATTGAATCCGATATTAGAACCGATATTGCAAAACCGATATTGAAAAACCTATATCGAAAAACTGATATTGCAAAACCGATATTGAAAAACCTATATCGAAAAACTGATATTGCAAAACCGATATTGAAAAACCGATATTGAATCCGATATTAGAACCGATATTCAAAAACCGATATTGAAAACCAAATATTGAAAAACTGATACTGAAAAACCGATATTGAAAAACCGATATTGAAAAACCGATATTGAAAAACCTATATCGAAAAACTGATATTGCAAAACCGATATTGAAAAACCGATATTGAATCCGATATTAGAACCGATATTCAAAAACCGATATTGAAAACCAAATATTGAGAAACTGATATTGAAAAACCGATGTTGAAAAACCTATATCGAAAAACTGATATTGCAAAACCGATATTGAAAAACCGATATTGAAAAACCGATATTGAAAACCAAATATTGAAAAACTGATATTGAAAAACCGAAATTGAAAAACCTATATCGAAAAACTGATATCGAAAAACTGATATTGAAAAACCGATATTGAAAAACCGATATTGAAAAACCGATATTGAATCCGATATTAGAACCGATATTCAATAACCGATATTGAAACCGATATTAGAACCGATATTGAAAAACTGATATCGAAAAACTGATATTGAAAAACCGATATTGAAAAACCGATATTGAAAAACAAATATTGAAAAACCGATATTGAAAAACCGATATTGAATCCGATATTGAAAAACCGATATTGAAAAACAAATATTGAAAAACTGATATTGAAAAACCGATATTGAAAAACAAATATTGAAAAACCGATATTGAAAAACCGATATTAAATCCGATATTAGAACCGATATTGAAAAACCGATATTGAAAAACATATATTGAAAAAATGATATCGAAAAACTGATATTGAAAAACCGATATTGAAAAACCGATATTGAAAAACAAATATTGAAAAACAAATATTGAAAAACCGATATTGAAAAACCGATATTGAATCCGATATTAGAACCGATATTGCAAAACCGATATTGAAAAACCTATATCGAAAAACTGATATTGCAAAACCGATATTGAAAAACCTATATCGAAAAACTGATATTGCAAAACCGATATTGAAAAACCGATATTGAATCCGATATTAGAACCGATATTCAAAAACCGATATTGAAAACCAAATATTGAAAAACTGATACTGAAAAACCGATATTGAAAAACCGATATTGAAAAACCGATATTGAAAAACCTATATCGAAAAACTGATATTGCAAAACCGATATTGAAAAACCGATATTGAATCCGATATTAGCACCGATATTCAAAAACCGATATTGAAAACCAAATATTGAGAAACTGATATTGAAAAACCGATATTGAAAAACCTATATCGAAAAACTGATATTGCAAAACCGATATTGAAAAACCGATATTGAAAAACCGATATTGAAAAACCTATATCGAAAAACTGATATTGCAAAACCGATATTGAAAAACCGATATTGAATCCGATATTAGAACCGATATTCAAAAACCGATATTGAATCCGATATTAGAACCGATATTCAAAAACCGATATTGAAAACCAAATATTGAATAACCGATATTGAAACCGATATTGCAAAACCGATATTGAAAAACGGATATTGAAAAACCAATATTGAAAAACTCATATTGAAAAACCGATATTGAAAAAGCGATTTTGAGAAACCAATATTGAGAAACCAATATTGAAAAACTTATATCGAAAAACTGATATTGCAAAACTGATATTGAAAAACCGATATTGAATCCGATATTAGAACCGATATTCAAAAACCGATATTGAAAACCAAATATTGAGAAACTGATATTGAAAAACCGATATTGAAAAACCGATATTAAATCCGATATTAGAACCGATATTGAAAAACCGATATTGAAAAATAAATATTGAAAAACTGATATCGAAAAACTGATATTGAAAAACCGATATTAGAACCGATATTGAAAAACCGATATTGAAAAACCTATATCGAAAAACTGATATTGCAAAACCGATATTGAAAAACCGATAATGAATCCGATATTAGAACCGATATTCAAAAACCGATATTGAATCCGATATTAGAACCGATATTCAAAAACCGATATTGAAAACCAAATGTTGAAAAACTGATATTGAAAAACCGAAATTGAAAAACCTATATCGAAAAACTGATATCGAAAAACTGATATTGAAAAACCGATATTGAAAAACCGATATTGAAAAACAAATATTGAAAAACCGATATTGAAAAACCGATTTTAAATCCGATATTAGAACCGATATTGAAAAATAAATATTGAAAAACTGATATCGAAAAACTGATATTGAAAAACCGATATTGAAAAACAAATATTGAAAAACAAATATTGAAAAACCGATATTGAAAAACCGATATTGAATCCGATATTGAAAAACCGATATTGAAAAACAAATATTGAAAAACTGATATTGAAAAACCGATATTGAGAAACCAATATTGAGAAACCAATATTGAAAAACTTATATCGAAAAACTGATATTGCAAAACTGATATTGAAAAACCGATATTGAATCCGATATTAGAACCGATATTCAAAAACCGATATTGAAAACCAAATATTGAAAAACTGATATTGAAAAACCGGAATTGAAAAACCTATATCGAAAAACTGATATCGAAAAACTGATATTGAAAAACCGATATTGAAAAACCGATATTGAAAAACCGATATTGAATCCGATATTAGAACCGATATTCAATAACCGATATTGAAACCGATATTAGAACCGATATTGAAAAACTGATATCGAAAAACTGATATTGAAAAACCGATATTGAAAAACCGATATTGAAAAACCGATATTGAAACCCATATTGCAAAACCGATATTGAAAAACGGATATTGAAAAACCAATATTGAAAAACTCATATTGAAAAACCGATATTGAAAAACCGATATTGAAAAACCGATATTGAAAAACCTATATCGAAAAACTGATATTGCAAAACCGATATTGAAAAACCGATATTGAATCCGATATTAGAACCGATATTCAAAAACCGATATTGAATCCGATATTAGAACCGATATTCAAAAACCGATATTGAAAAACCTATATCGAAAAACTGATATTGCAAAACCCATATTGCAAAACCGATATTGAAAAACCTATATCGAAAAACTGATATCGAAAAACTGATATTGAAAAACCGATATTGAAAAACCGATATTGAAAAACAAATATTGAAAAACCGATATTGAAAAACCGATATTAAATCCGATATTAGAACCGATATTCAAAAACCGATATTGAATCCGATATTAGAACCGATATTCAAAAACCGATATTGAAAACCAAATATTGAAAAACTGATATTGAAAAACCGAAATTGAAAAACCTATATCGAAAAACTGATATCGAAAAACTGATATTGAAAAACCGATATTGAAAAACCGATATTGAAAAACAAATATTGAAAAACCGATTTTAAATCCGATATTAGAACCGATATTGAAAAATAAATATTGAAAAACTGATATCGAAAAACTGATATTGAAAAACCGATATTGAAAAACAAATATTGAAAAACAAATATTGAAAAACCGATATTGAAAAACCGATATTGAATCCGATATTGAAAAACCGATATTGAAAAACAAATATTGAAAAACTGATATTGAAAAACCGATATTGAAAAACAAATATTGAAAAACCGATATTGAAAAACAAATATTGAAAAACAAATATTGAAAAACCGATATTGAAAAACCGATATTGAATCCGATATTGAAAAACCGATATTGAAAAACAAATATTGAAAAACTGATATTGAAAAACCGATATTGAGTAACCAATATTGAGAAACCAATATTGAAAAACTTATATCGAAAAACTGATATTGCAAAACTGATATTGAAAAACCGATATTGAATCCGATATTAGAACCGATATTCAAAAACCGATATTGAAAACCAAATATTGAAAAACTGATATTGAAAAACCGGAATTGAAAAACCTATATCGAAAAACTGATATCGAAAAACTGATATTGAAAAACCGATATTGAAAAACCGATATTGAAAAACCGATATTGAATCCGATATTAGAACCGATATTCAATAACCGATATTGAAACCGATATTAGAACCGATATTGAAAAACTGATATCGAAAAACTGATATTGAAAAACCGATATTGAAAAACCGATATTGAAAAACCGATATTGAAACCCATATTGCAAAACCGATATTGAAAAACGGATATTGAAAAACCAATATTGAAAAACTCATATTGAAAAACCGATATTGAAAACCAAATATTGAAAAACTGATATTGAAAAACCGAAATTGAAAAACCTATATCGAAAAACTGATATCGAAAAACTGATATTGAAAAACCGATATTGAAAAACCGATATTGAAAAACCGATATTGAATCCGATATTAGAACCGATATTCAATAACCGATATTGAAACCGATATTAGAACCGATATTGAAAAACTGATATCGAAAAACTGATATTGAAAAACCGATATTGAAAAACCGATATTGAAAAACAAATATTGAAAAACCGATATTGAAAAACCGATATTGAATCCGATATTGAAAAACCGATATTGAAAAACAAATATTGAAAAACTGATATTGAAAAACCGATATTGAAAAACAAATATTGAAAAACCGATATTGAAAAACCGATATTAAATCCGATATTAGAACCGATATTGAAAAACCGATATTGAAAAACATATATTGAAAAAATGATATCGAAAAACTGATATTGAAAAACCGATATTGAAAAACCGATATTGAAAAACAAATATTGAAAAACAAATATTGAAAAACCGATATTGAAAAACCGATATTGAATCCGATATTAGAACCGATATTGCAAAACCGATATTGAAAAACCTATATCGAAAAACTGATATTGCAAAACCGATATTGAAAAACCTATATCGAAAAACTGATATTGCAAAACCGATATTGAAAAACCGATATTGAATCCGATATTAGAACCGATATTCAAAAACCGATATTGAATCCGATATTAGAACCGATATTCAAAAACCGATATTGAATCCGATATTAGAACCGATATTCAAAAACCGATATTGAAAACCAAATATTGAATATCCGATATTGAAACCGATATTGAAAAACGGATATTGAAAAACCAATATTGAAAAACTCATATTGAAAAACCGATATTGAAAAAGCGATTTTGAGAAACCAATATTGAGAAACCAATATTGAAAAACTTATATCGAAAAACTGATATTGCAAAACTGATATTGAAAAACCGATATTGAATCCGATATTAGAACCGATATTCAAAAACCGATATTGAAAACCAAATATTGAGAAACTGATATTGAAAAACCGATATTGAAAAACCGATATTAAATCCGATATTAGAACCGATATTGAAAAACCGATATTGAAAAATAAATATTGAAAAACTGATATCGAAAAACTGATATTGAAAAACCGATATTAGAACCGATATTGAAAAACCGATATTGAAAAACCTATATCGAAAAACTGATATTGCAAAACCGATATTGAAAAACCGATAATGAATCCGATATTAGAACCGATATTCAAAAACCGATATTGAATCCGATATTAGAACCGATATTCAAAAACCGATATTGAAAACCAAATGTTGAAAAACTGATATTGAAAAACCGAAATTGAAAAACCTATATCGAAAAACTGATATCGAAAAACTGATATTGAAAAACCGATATTGAAAAACCGATATTGAAAAACAAATATTGAAAAACCGATATTGAAAAACCGATTTTAAATCCGATATTAGAACCGATATTGAAAAATAAATATTGAAAAACTGATATCGAAAAACTGATATTGAAAAACCGATATTGAAAAACAAATATTGAAAAACAAATATTGAAAAACCGATATTGAAAAACCGATATTGAATCCGATATTGAAAAACCGATATTGAAAAACAAATATTGAAAAACTGATATTGAAAAACCGATATTGAGAAACCAATATTGAGAAACCAATATTGAAAAACTTATATCGAAAAACTGATATTGCAAAACTGATATTGAAAAACCGATATTGAATCCGATATTAGAACCGATATTCAAAAACCGATATTGAAAACCAAATATTGAAAAACTGATATTGAAAAACGGGAATTGAAAAACCTATATCGAAAAACTGATATCGAAAAACTGATATTGAAAAACCGATATTGAAAAACCGATATTGAAAAACCGATATTGAATCCGATATTAGAACCGATATTCAATAACCGATATTGAAACCGATATTAGAACCGATATTGAAAAACTGATATCGAAAAACTGATATTGAAAAACCGATATTGAAAAACCGATATTGAAAAACCGATATTGAAACCCATATTGCAAAACCGATATTGAAAAACGGATATTGAAAAACCAATATTGAAAAACTCATATTGAAAAACCGATATTGAAAAACCGATATTGAAAAACCGATATTGAAAAACCTATATCGAAAAACTGATATTGCAAAACCGATATTGAAAAACCGATATTGAATCCGATATTAGAACCGATGTTCAAAAACCTATATTGAATCCGATATTAGAACCGATATTCAAAAACCGATATTGAAAAACAAATATTGAAAAACTGATATTGAAAAACCTATATCGAAAAACTGATATTGCAAAACTGATATTGCAAAACCGATATTGAAAAACCGATATTGAATCCGATATTAGAACCGATATTGAAAAACCGATTTTGAAAAACCTATATCGAAAAACTGATATTGCAAAACCGATATTGAAAAACCGATATTGAATCCGATATTAGAACCGATATTCAAAAACCGATATTGAAAACCAAATATTGAGAAACTGATATTGAAAAACCGATATTGAAAAACCTATATCGAAAAACTGATATTGCAAAACCGATATTGAAAAACCGATATTGAAAAACATATATCGAAAAACTGATATTGCAAAACCGATATTGAAAAACCGATATTGAATCCGATATTAGAACCGATATTGAAAAACCGATTTTGAAAAACCTATATCGAAAAACTGATATTGCAAAACCGATATTGCAAAACCGATATTGAAAAACCGATATTGAAAAACCTATATCGAAAAACTGATATTGCAAAACCGATATTGAAAAACCGATATTGAATCCGATATTAGAACCGATATTCAAAAACCGATATTGAAAACCAAATATTGAGAAACTGATATTGAAAAACCGATATTGAAAAACCTATATCGAAAAACTGATATTGCAAAACCGATATTGAAAAACCGATATTGAAAAACCTATATCGAAAAACTGATATTGCAAAACCGATATTGAAAAACCGATATTGAATCCGATATTAGAACCGATATTGAAAAACCGATTTTGAAAAACCTATATCGAAAAACTGATATTGCAAAACCGATATTGAAAAACCGATATTGAATCCGATATTAGAACCGATATTCAAAAACCGATATTGAAAACCAAATATTGAGAAACTGATATTGAAAAACCGATATTGAAAAACCTATATCGAAAAACTGATATTGCAAAACCGATATTGAAAAACCTATATCGAAAAACTGATATTGCAAAACCGATATTGAAAAACCGATATTGAAAAACCGATATTGAAACCCATATTGCAAAACCGATATTGAAAAACGGATATTGAAAAACCAATATTGAAAAACTCATATTGAAAAACCGATATTGAAAAACCGATATTGAAAAACCGATATTGAAAAACCTATATCGAAAAACTGATATTGCAAAACCGATATTGAAAAACCGATATTGAATCCGATATTAGAACCGATATTCAAAAACCGATATTGAATCCGATATTAGAACCGATATTCAAAAACCGATATTGAAAAACCTATATCGAAAAACTGATATTGCAAAACCCATATTGCAAAACCGATATTGAAAAACCTATATCGAAAAACTGATATCGAAAAACTGATATTGAAAAACCGATATTGAAAAACCGATATTGAAAAACAAATATTGAAAAACCGATATTGAAAAACCGATATTAAATCCGATATTAGAACCGATATTCAAAAACCGATATTGAATCCGATATTAGAACCGATATTCAAAAACCGATATTGAAAACCAAATATTGAAAAACTGATATTGAAAAACCGAAATTGAAAAACCTATATCGAAAAACTGATATCGAAAAACTGATATTGAAAAACCGATATTGAAAAACCGATATTGAAAAACAAATATTGAAAAACCGATATTGAAAAACCGATTTTAAATCCGATATTAGAACCGATATTGAAAAATAAATATTGAAAAACTGATATCGAAAAACTGATATTGAAAAACCGATATTGAAAAACAAATATTGAAAAACAAATATTGAAAAACCGATATTGAAAAACCGATATTGAATCCGATATTGAAAAACCGATATTGAAAAACAAATATTGAAAAACTGATATTGAAAAACCGATATTGAAAAACAAATATTGAAAAACCGATATTGAAAAACCGATATTAAATCCGATATTAGAACCGATATTGAAAAACCGATATTGAAAAACATATATTGAAAAACTGATATCGAAAAACTGATATTGAAAAACCGATATTGAAAAACCGATATTGAAAAACAAATATTGAAAAACAAATATTGAAAAACCGATATTGAAAAACCGATATTGAATCCGATATTAGAACCGATATTGCAAAACCGATATTGAAAAACCTATATCGAAAAACTGATATTGCAAAACCGATATTGAAAAACCTATATCGAAAAACTGATATTGCAAAACCGATATTGAAAAACCGATATTGAATCCGATATTAGAACCGATATTCAAAAACCGATATTGAAAACCAAATATTGAAAAACTGATATTGAAAAACCGATATTGAAAAACCGATATTGAAAAACCTATATCGAAAAACTGATATTGCGTAACCGATATTGAAAAACCGATATTGAATCCGATATTAGAACCGATATTCAAAAACCGATATTGAAAACCAAATATTGAGAAACTGATATTGAAAAACCGATATTGAAAAACCTATATCGAAAAACTGATATTGCAAAACCGATATTGAAAAACCGATATTGAAAAACCTATATCGAAAAACTGATATTGCAAAACCGATATTGAAAAACCGATATTGAATCCGATATTAGAACCGATGTTCAAAAACCTATATTGAATCCGATATTAGAACCGATATTCAAAAACCGATATTGAAAAACAAATATTGAAAAACTGATATTGAAAAACCTATATCGAAAAACTGATATTGCAAAACTGATATTGCAAAACCGATATTGAAAAACCGATATTGAATCCGATATTAGAACCGATATTGAAAAACCGATTTTGAAAAACCTATATCGAAAAACTGATATTGCAAAACCGATATTGAAAAACCGATATTGAATCCGATATTAGAACCGATATTCAAAAACCGATATTGAAAACCAAATATTGAGAAACTGATATTGAAAAACCGATATTGAAAAACCTATATCGAAAAACTGATATTGCAAAACCGATATTGAAAAACCGATATTGAAAAACATATATCGAAAAACTGATATTGCAAAACCGATATTGAAAAACCGATATTGAATCCGATATTAGAACCGATATTGAAAAACCGATTTTGAAAAACCTATATCGAAAAACTGATATTGCAAAACCGATATTGCAAAACCGATATTGAAAAACCGATATTGAAAAACCTATATCGAAAAACTGATATTGCAAAACCGATATTGAAAAACCGATATTGAATCCGATATTAGAACCGATATTCAAAAACCGATATTGAAAACCAAATATTGAGAAACTGATATTGAAAAACCGATATTGAAAAACCTATATCGAAAAACTGATATTGCAAAACCGATATTGAAAAACCGATATTGAAAAACCTATATCGAAAAACTGATATTGCAAAACCGATATTGAAAAACCGATATTGAATCCGATATTAGAACCGATATTGAAAAACCGATTTTGAAAAACCTATATCGAAAAACTGATATTGCAAAACCGATATTGAAAAACCGATATTGAATCCGATATTAGAACCGATATTCAAAAACCGATATTGAAAACCAAATATTGAGAAACTGATATTGAAAAACCGATATTGAAAAACCTATATCGAAAAACTGATATTGCAAAACCGATATTGAAAAACCTATATCGAAAAACTGATATTGCAAAACCGATATTGAAAAACCGATATTGAAAAACCGATATTGAAACCCATATTGCAAAACCGATATTGAAAAACGGATATTGAAAAACCAATATTGAAAAACTCATATTGAAAAACCGATATTGAAAAACCGATATTGAAAAACCTATATCGAAAAACTGATATTGCAAAACCGATATTGAAAAACCGATATTGAATCCGATATTAGAACCGATATTCAAAAACCGATATTGAATCCGATATTAGAACCGATATTCAAAAACCGATATTGAAAAACCTATATCGAAAAACTGATATTGCAAAACCCATATTGCAAAACCGATATTGAAAAACCTATATCGAAAAACTGATATCGAAAAACTGATATTGAAAAACCGATATTGAAAAACCGATATTGAAAAACAAATATTGAAAAACCGATATTGAAAAACCGATATTAAATCCGATATTAGAACCGATATTCAAAAACCGATATTGAATCCGATATTAGAACCGATATTCAAAAACCGATATTGAAAACCAAATATTGAAAAACTGATATTGAAAAACCGAAATTGAAAAACCTATATCGAAAAACTGATATCGAAAAACTGATATTGAAAAACCGATATTGAAAAACCGATATTGAAAAACAAATATTGAAAAACCGATATTGAAAAACCGATTTTAAATCCGATATTAGAACCGATATTGAAAAATAAATATTGAAAAACTGATATCGAAAAACTGATATTGAAAAACCGATATTGAAAAACAAATATTGAAAAACAAATATTGAAAAACCGATATTGAAAAACCGATATTGAATCCGATATTGAAAAACCGATATTGAAAAACAAATATTGAAAAACTGATATTGAAAAACCGATATTGAAAAACAAATATTGAAAAACCGATATTGAAAAACCGATATTAAATCCGATATTAGAACCGATATTGAAAAACCGATATTGAAAAACATATATTGAAAAACTGATATCGAAAAACTGATATTGAAAAACCGATATTGAAAAACCGATATTGAAAAACAAATATTGAAAAACAAATATTGAAAAACCGATATTGAAAAACCGATATTGAATCCGATATTAGAACCGATATTGCAAAACCGATATTGAAAAACCTATATCGAAAAACTGATATTGCAAAACCGATATTGAAAAACCTATATCGAAAAACTGATATTGCAAAACCGATATTGAAAAACCGATATTGAATCCGATATTAGAACCGATATTCAAAAACCGATATTGAAAACCAAATATTGAAAAACTGATATTGAAAAACCGATATTGAAAAACCGATATTGAAAAACCTATATCGAAAAACTGATATTGCGTAACCGATATTGAAAAACCGATATTGAATCCGATATTAGAACCGATATTCAAAAACCGATATTGAAAACCAAATATTGAGAAACTGATATTGAAAAACCGATATTGAAAAACCTATATCGAAAAACTGATATTGCAAAACCGATATTGAAAAACCGATATTGAAAAACCTATATCGAAAAACTGATATTGCAAAACCGATATTGAAAAACCGATATTGAATCCGATATTAGAACCGATGTTCAAAAACCTATATTGAATCCGATATTAGAACCGATATTCAAAAACCGATATTGAAAAACAAATATTGAAAAACTGATATTGAAAAACCTATATCGAAAAACTGATATTGCAAAACTGATATTGCAAAACCGATATTGAAAAACCGATATTGAATCCGATATTAGAACCGATATTGAAAAACCGATTTTGAAAAACCTATATCGAAAAACTGATATTGCAAAACCGATATTGAAAAACCGATATTGAATCCGATATTAGAACCGATATTCAAAAACCGATATTGAAAACCAAATATTGAGAAACTGATATTGAAAAACCGATATTGAAAAACCTATATCGAAAAACTGATATTGCAAAACCGATATTGAAAAACCGATATTGAAAAACATATATCGAAAAACTGATATTGCAAAACCGATATTGAAAAACCGATATTGAATCCGATATTAGAACCGATATTGAAAAACCGATTTTGAAAAACCTATATCGAAAAACTGATATTGCAAAACCGATATTGAAGAACCGATATTGAATCCGATATTAGAACCGATATTCAAAAACCGATATTGAAAACCAAATATTGAGAAACTGATATTGAAAAACCGATATTGAAAAACCTATATCGAAAAACTGATATTGCAAAACCGATATTGAAAAACCGATATTGAAAAACCTATATCGAAAAACTGATATTGCAAAACCGATATTGAAAAACCGATATTGAATCCGATATTAGAACCGATATTCAAAAACCGATATTGAAAACCAAATATTGAGAAACTGATATTGAAAAACCGATATTGAAAAACCTATATCGAAAAACTGATATTGCAAAACCGATATTGAAAAACCGATATTGAAAAACTGATATCGAAAAACTGATATTGAAAAACCGATATTGAAAACCTATATCGAAAAACTGATATTGAAAAACCGATATTGAAAAACCGATATTTAAAAACCGATATTGAAAAACCTATATCGAAAAACTGATATTGCAAAACCGATATTGAAAAACCGATATTGAATCCGATATTGAAAACCAAATATTGAGAAACTGATATTGAAAAACCGATATTGAAAAACCTATATCGAAAAACTGATATTGCAAAACCGATATTGAAAAACCGATATTGAAAAACCGATATTGAAAAACCGATATTGAAAAACCGATATTAAATCCGATATTAGAACCGATATTGAAAAACCGATATTGAAAAACAAATATTGAAAAACAAATATTGAAAAACCGATATTGAAAAACCGATATTGAATCCGATATTAGAACCGATATTGCAAAACCGATATTGAAAAACCTATATCGAAAAACTGATATTGCAAAACCGATATTGAAAAACCGATATTGAATCCGATATTAGAACCGATATTCAAAAACCGATATTGAAAACCAAATATTGAAAAACTGATATTGAAAAACCGATATTGAAAAACCGATATTGAAAAACCTATATCGAAAAACTGATATTGCAAAACCGATATTGAAAAACCGATATTGAATCCGATATTAGAACCGATATTCAAAAACCGATATTGAAAACCAAATATTGAGAAACTGATATTGAAAAACCGAAATTGAAAAACACATATTGAAAAACAAATATTGAAAAACCTATATCGAAAAACTGATATTGCAAAACCGATATTGAATCCGATATTAGAACCGATATTGAAAAACCGATATTGAAAAACCGATATTGAAAAACCGATATTGAAAAACCGATATTGAAAAACCTATATCGAAAAACTGATATTGCAAAACCGATATTGAAAAACCGATATTGATTCCGATATTAGAACCGATATTGAAAAACCGATATTGAAAAACAATTATTGAAAAACTGATATCGAAAAACTGATATTGAAAAACCGATATTGCAAAACCGATATTGAAAAACCGATATTGAAAAACAAATATTGAAAAACTGATATCGAAAAACTGATATTGAAAAACCGATATTGAAAAAGCGATATTGAAAAACCGATATTGAAAAACAAATATTGATAAACCGATATTGAAAAACCGATATTGAATCCGATATTAGAACCGATATTCAAAAACCGATATTGAATCCGATATTAGAACCGATATTGAAAAACTTATATCGAAAAACTGATATTGAAAAACCGATATTGAAAAACCGATATTGCAAAACAAATATTGATAAACCGATATTGAAAAACCGATATTGAAACCGATATTGCAAAACCGATATTGAAAAACCAATATTGAAAAACAAATATTGAAAAACTGATATCGAAAAACTGATATTGAAAAACCAATATTGAAAACTAAATATTGAAAAACCGATATTGAGAAACCTATATCGAAAAACTGATATTGCAAAACCGATATTGAAAAACCGATATTGATTCCGATATTAGAACCGGTATTGAAAAACTGATATTGAAAAACCGATATTGAAAAACCTATATCGAAAAACTGATATTGCAAAACCGATATTGAAAAACCGATATTGAAAAACCTATATCGAAAAACTGATATTGCAAAACCGATATTGAAAAACCGATATTGAATCCGATATTAGAACCGATGTTCAAAAACCTATATTGAATCCGATATTAGAACCGATATTCAAAAACCGATATTGAAAAACAAATATTGAAAAACTGATATTGAAAAACCTATATCGAAAAACTGATATTGCAAAACTGATATTGCAAAACCGATATTGAAAAACCGATATTGAATCCGATATTAGAACCGATATTGAAAAACCGATTTTGAAAAACCTATATCGAAAAACTGATATTGCAAAACCGATATTGAAAAACCGATATTGAATCCGATATTAGAACCGATATTCAAAAACCGATATTGAAAACCAAATATTGAGAAACTGATATTGAAAAACCGATATTGAAAAACCTATATCGAAAAACTGATATTGCAAAACCGATATTGAAAAACCGATATTGAAAAACATATATCGAAAAACTGATATTGCAAAACCGATATTGAAAAACCGATATTGAATCCGATATTAGAACCGATATTGAAAAACCGATTTTGAAAAACCTATATCGAAAAACTGATATTGCAAAACCGATATTGAAAAACCGATATTGAATCCGATATTAGAACCGATATTCAAAAACCGATATTGAAAACCAAATATTGAGAAACTGATATTGAAAAACCGATATTGAAAAACCTATATCGAAAAACTGATATTGCAAAACCGATATTGAAAAACCGATATTGAAAAAC